>NW_017674021.1:33801-53039 GCF_001879085.1 Nicotiana attenuata
TTTTTTTATAAATTAAAACAAGGGAAAAGTGGATATTTAAGAGTTAGCCCTTTGCATTTCAATTTTAGCCCGAAATTAACCTCAATCTTAAGCCCAAATCAGACCCAAAATTCCCTACCCAATTTCTTAATTAACCCGACCCACGGCCCACTTTATTTTTACCTGCCCGGCTCCCTTTTGATCCAGGCCGTTGATCAAAATGATTAACGGCCACATTTCCTCCTTACCATTTTAATTCCCAAACGACCCTAACCCTATCCCCATTCTCCAAATCCGCCGCCTCTGGTTCCTCTCGTCTCTCTCGAACCCTCTCAACCTCTGAAACCTTAATATCCACCTACCTCCAGAATCCATGGCTAATCTAGCCATGGACAACCTCTACCCACCATCTCCTGCTCTCACACGCTTGCTCATTGAAGATTCGAGGCTAGACCTCGAAGGTCTTCATCCAGACCCTGGCTGGTTCGAGTTTCTTTGGCCGTTTTCGGCTTTGCTCCAGCGTATCTCAGCCTCTCGAGCCTGGATTCGACCTTGCTAGCTCAGAACCATTCTCGAGACTTCCAAGCCTTCTCGTCCTTTTGGGTTCTTAGAAACCCTAGCCTAATCGAGGTTCCTTTTTCGCTTATTCGTCTATATCTATGCTAGATCTATGCTGTGTGTGCCATTTTAGAGTTTTTCCCCAATTTTCCCTTTTCAAAACTGTTCGAATCCTATTTTTAGGGTTTTCTAAATGTTTCTGATTCTTTTACTCTTTTTATGTGTGTTCATGCTCGTTGTTTTATTCCTTGTTATGTTCAAGCCTGCTCTTGTGTTTCTTACTGTATCTTTTATGGAGATTCTTTTACCTCTTTTGTTCACATGTTAGCCTAGGTTATTGACTCGCTTATGCTTATGTGTTTAAGCTCATGCTTTGATTTTGTTTCTGAGTTCTGTTGATCATGCTCTTGCCTACCTTCGTCTTAAAATTCGTAATTTCCTCTTACTTCTGTTTGTGCATATCTGCCTATCTCTGTGACTTTGAACGATTCCCTCACCTCCGACTCCATGTGAAACCCTAAGATTTGGGGGGTTTTCTTTTCTTTGAAGTGAAAGACACTAGGGTTTCACTCTGAAACCCTAGGTTTACAGACTCATGACGAGTCTGTAATCGAACTTGTGAACTTATTTGCCTATGATTATGGAAAAAACTCTCATTGTTCTTCTTTGTTTTGAACTGCATGCTTATATATAAGCTTCCCTTTCAAAGTTTTATTTTCGAAATTCCATTAATCAGGCTAAGAAATTCGTCACTGATTTCTCTTGATTGAACCTCTTTTACCTTACTGATATTTTCCTTAAATAATTGATCCTGTATCTTCTGTGATTTTGTACCAACGTTTGAATTATTTACTTCCTTAATTATCTCAGTCTCTTTGTGATTTACAACTGGAGCCGAGATTCTTTGACTGATTTTTAAACTTCTACCTTATTCTTACTACTGTGTCCTCTTTCCTTAAATATCCAATTGTGTATGTGACCTTATTTGTGCACCATATGATCTCTTTACCTTAATTTAGCCTTAATAAACTGATTCTCTCTTTCTTTTTAGTCGTCTGAACTAGACCCTTAATTAAAGGAGTCTGTCTACCCAAATTGATACTAATTTGATTAGTTTTTCTATGTTCATACCTTTGTGCTTACCTCACCTGTTTTCAAAACTATATAAAGGGCTCAGCCCTCCCCTTTTCAAAAGGGCAGTAACAACGAGTAAGTAACAATCAAGCAACAATAGGCAATCTGCTTTCTACTCCCTTATTCTCTCAAATACATAGACCAGTTCCGTGTACTTCTCCCCTTTGCTTTCTGAAATACCCTTTAAGCTCTCCTTGATTCTTCAAGTGTTCTGCTGAAAACCTGAGTTGTTTCTGCTGCTTGCTTGCTGTGGTTACTCTGCTATTCTCTTACTTTGCAACTGGTATGTCCATCTTAGTTTAAATACTGCTCCTCCACTATGTGTTTCACATCCTAGTTCTGTTATGCTTTCCTTTACTGTTTTTCTGCAACTTTGTCATTATTGTTCCTATGTGAATCCCCTTACCCTTTACCCTTTGTATGTGAGTTATGGTTCAGGGCATAACAGCACTCCAATTTGCTGTCTATGATCCTGAACTGGATTCTTTGAATCCCAAACTCAATCAATGCCCATTCCCTTTTCCCCTTTTATGTGTCTGAGCCCTGGACTGGGGTCTGATAGTGTCCTAATCACTATCTAGACTTTGGTCTGACCTTTAAAAGGTCTGCTGCTAACTTGTTCAACCAAACAAGTGGTCGTGGGTGTGCCAGCGTACTTTGTAGCTAGGTATGACCACCACCTGTCATGGCTTCCCAATTCCCCTTTCACTTTGCACTTACTCTTAGCTGTAAGTTCTGCCCCTCTCTTGCAAGCCATGCTTTGGGACCCCTGAGATCCCTCTGAACTTGGATGCATGAGAGTTGGCTCTTCCACACTGCACTATTCTAATTCTGATAGTATCCTGGGTGTAAGCAATGCCTGGAATCCGTGAGATTCCTTGGAACTTTGAAACACCTTGGATAAAGAGAACGCTTTGGAAATATGGATCCCGAAAGTGGCTCAGTCGCATGTTATTAGACATTAAGGTTGAATTATGCTACTCGGATCTAGCTGTTAGCTTTTGATGTGTCTTTTAATTTCTAGTTTGATTCATTGGATTGTAATAGTTTTGTATGAAACTCGGGGAGTATAGTAAAAGCGTGTGGGAGGGGTCTTTACTTTTCTTGCATCCAAGGGGTAGAAATCATGAGTTAGGATTTTTATTCAAACTAGAAATCCTGCCTATAGGGTCTTTAATACTGATTCAATCACATAGAGACCATGCCTATAGGATTTAACGCTTATCTTTACCATAAAATCACCTAGAAAGCATGTCTATAGGATTTAACATTCATGTTCTGTAATGACACATATAGAGATCATGTCTATAGGTTCTTGCATTTCTGCATATATAGAAATGTCATTAGGCAAACCGTTTATAGGCTCAATAATAAAGTTTGCATATAGACATCATGTGTATAAGACTCCTATTAATGTCATGAAAGGGTGTTAAAATCGGTAAACGTATAGAAAGCATGCCTATAGGAACCTCGTCTTTAATAGCATCATTCGTTCTTAAGCAGTATCGATTGCTGGAACTAGTGTCTTTACTAAAACTTGTAATTTTCTACTTCTGAAACCCGCTAAAATGTGTAAACCTTTTTCTTATAACCAATCTGCACTCCCCCGAAACTCGTAAACCTTTTAATCAGTCTACATCTTTTCTGAAACAACTGGTAACTCTTTTCTAAAATTGGTTTGCATCTTTTCTCTTTGTTAAACTGATAATTGTTTTTTCTAAAATCAACTTGCATCTTTTCTGAAACTACTCTTACTCTTTGCATCTTTTTCCTGAAATTAATAGATCCTACGCCTAGGTTTTTATTTCAACTCATAAACAAAGGTTGGCTAATTAATGAATTGGGTCAGTCCCTGACAACTGTATCCGAGTTGCCTAATGCAGACTCTCTGTTTAAATACATGTGTTGAACCAGTCCGCTCGCTGCTTAATTTAATCTTAGACCAAATCGGTATTTGTCAAGGCATGCTAAACTAAATGATCGTTTGACTTCTGGGGTTAATTTGAGCCTTGTATGCTTGCTTGTCCTCCCCTTTTACTTGATACTTGGTTTGAATGTCGAGCTAGAATTTTATCCTTTAAACTCCACAAAGGCCCCCATCCCTTTCTTCCCCTTTAGGATTAGAAGTCCTAATACCCCGGGACTAATAGGATTGGGACGGGTAGTATCATGCGATAAGTAAACGATACCGTTCCGCGCTTTAATACCTTAACGGGGTGGGGAGGGTAGACATGGAGATGATGATTACACGATAACACTCCGCGTACAACTAAGTACCAGTGTTGTGCGAATGATCCATGTAATGTATAAACCTAGGACCTCTTTCTCCTTCTTTATTAGTTTAACAAAATTTTCTGAATCTTTAAAGCTATTGCATTTTCAATTTCTGCTTCTCGCATGATCTTTCGGATTATTTGCACTAAGTACTTGACCTTTTCCTCTACTTGCACGTTTTTTTTACAAAAATTGCCCCTTTAAAATTCAGCACTTCTTTTAACCTTTTGTGCTTCTTGCAATTGTTTATTTACATTTACATCTAAAGTCACAATTGTAGCATGGCGGGGAACCACACTAGTGGATCTTGAGGGGTGCCTAACACCTTCCCCTCGAGATAATTTCAAGCTCTTACCCAAAACTCTGGTCTGCATCTTTAATTCTTCTAAATGTGTCCTAATGCACTATAATCATTAGGTGGCGACTCTCCAAACTCTCAAAAAACCCAATTCCCAAAGTTGGAAAAGAGTTGTCTTCCCAAATGTCGTGAATCCGATTCCGCGAGGAAAAAAAAAGTGGGCGTCGACAGCATGACGACTCTGCTGGGGACTTCTTTAGGCTTTTACCATTGCATGCTATACGTGACTTTATTGCTTTTGTTTAATGTTTTTATTTGAAACTAACTTGTTTCTTTTGTTTCCTTTTCTTTAATTACTTTCATTTATTGCTTTTCCATCAATACTGTTGTAATTTCTGAGCAATCATTGTAAACTTTATTGTATGAACGTGAAAATACATGTCAATTTGTTTCATCTTTGTAAACTGCATCTTCAACATCATATTCCACTCGTGCCAAACAAATACTATAGCAACGCTTATAATGAGTAGTTGCACACTTCCAATAGTACCACCCCATAAATTTGGCAAAGGCATATTTGCGGTAAAACCAGTCGATCAACGGTACGGTTCCGTGCCTTTCCCTCTTGAGTTGTCCGCTCAAGGGTACCAGTCTATCACTTCAAGATAGAAACTTTACTCCGTTAAACCGTACATGCATCATGGTCAAACCTAGCCGAGTTAGTTATGTTGTCCACATAATGACTCATTAAGATAGCCTTGTCCAAAGTCCACCGGGTTTCCTTGAAACCCAAACGAACACCTCCACGTTCTGTGCATTTATTTGGAGAACTTAAGTGCTTTGCTATGCTAATTATTGATTTAAATAGTTGAGTCTGGTGGGGGTAAGGGCCTAACACTCTGTTTTGTAGAAAATGAGGCACGAGGTCCCCAGATTTGGCATGGTAACCAACATTCATCCAAGGCTACTGAATTGGTGGAACGACCTTCATTCTAGTGATCAAACACTCGTCCGCAAGTACCTAGGTAATCTGCCTTCTCTCCTAGAGATTCAACCTAACAACAGAATCATAGAGGCTGCAACATTATTCTGGGATAGTGACAAATGCGGGCGGACATCTGGCCCGAGCCTACTTACTGCTAGGACTACGCAAGTTGGTGGAGCTGTCCGAGGGAGACAAGACTGCCAAATCTGGGGAAGGTCCTTCTGGGACCAAGTAGTTAGGAGTCCTTTATTTTGCTTTAATGATGTAATAAGGCCAATGGCCACTAGTGACATTTACTTTCTATTATTTCGAGTCGTTTGGATTCGTCTTATTTTTATCAATTAAATGAGGCATTTAGCATTATAAGTTCTCCAAAACTATTTGTCACTAGGCCTACCTCGGGCACAACGAGGCACCAAAATTAGGGCACGGTTTATATTCTCACCCAATGTGTTTAAATACTGCAATACTTCTTCCTCAGAACCCGCACTAACTTGTTACCTTTTTGTTTTTTTTTCTTTTATTTTTATTCCCCCCCCCCAAAGGTTAGTTCGTGCATTCTGGCACCATCAGCATACTCCATAAGATCCAAGGGCCCTCCCCCTCCTCCTCCTCCGAGTCCTGTCCGGAACAAAAACAAAGGCAAAATGGGAGACACAAGCGCCAGAAAGGAGATTGAGATTCCTCAGGGTACCCCGGTTGCTAAGGAAACTACTGCACAACTGGAACAAAAGCTGTTGAAATTTCGAGAAGAACTGAATCAGGTTCGAAATTTGGCAAACCTGTCATTTTCCCTCACCGCCCCTGATGTCAACACCCAAAATCTCGCACCTCCACAAAACACCCCGCAACCATAGATACCACCCACTCATACCTGTAACACATGCCACACTCCAAATAACACCCCACTACTCATTCCCGAGCCACTGAACACCACAAATGACCATCTCCACAACAATCCTATTTACGTGGATACCGTACCCCACTACGCCCAACCCATCTCAAATGCACCTGAGTCTGATGACAAGGACTCCCTCATCAGGAACTTAGCGGCAAAGCTCAAGAAATTAACCACCCGAGTTCAGGGCGTAGAAGGTAACAAAGGCATTGAAGGATTGAATTGCGAGGACTTGTGCATTCAACCAGATGTTGAACTTCCGGAGGGGTACAAACCTCCCAAGTTCGAAATGTTTGATGGAACAGGAGATCCCAGAGTCCACCTGAGGACCTATTGCGATAAGCTAGTGGGTGTTGGAAGAGATGAGAAGATCCGTATGAAGCTCTTCATGAGGAGCTTAAAGGGAGATACACTATCCTGGTACATCAGTCAAGACCCCAAGAAATGGACGAGTTGGATAGGTATGGCATCGGACTTCATGGATAGATTCCGGTTTAATACAGAGAACGCACCAGATGTATTCTACCTACAGAATTTGAAGAAGAAACCCATCGAAACATTCCGTGAGTATGCTACTCGTTGGAGGTCAGAAGCTGCAAAGGTCAGGTCGGCCCTAGAAGAAGAGCAAATAAATAGTTTTTTCGTCCGGGCTCAGGATCCCCAATATTACGAGAGGTTGATGTTGATCGAGGGTGAAAAGTTCTCTGATATCATCAAACTCGGAGAAAGAATCAAAGAGGGCATCAAGAATGGTATGGTTACAAATCTTGAAGCATTGCAAGCCACCAATAAGGCTTTACAAACTGGTGGCACGTCCAAGAAGAAAGATGTAAGTGTCGTGATGGTCGCACAGGGAGCCAAATCACCACCAAAATACCACACTTACCCATCGCCTCCACTTACATATCAGCCCATCCCGAATTACCAAGCACCCGCACCCTCTTATCCACCTCCCGTTTACCAATCCTCTCCACCTCTCACATATCAACCCAACCAGCACCTGTTTACCAAGCTTATAACGGTCAACCCTCTCACTATCAATCACCACCCACCCGTCAAAATTTTCAGAGACCCAGACCAAATTTTGACCGTAAACCTCCCAGACAATACACAGCCATCGCAGAACCAATTGACCAGTTATATGAAAGATTTAAAGCTGCTGGTTACGTCACTCCTATCCCAGCCAAAGCTCCAGAAAATCCCTCCCAGTGGGTCAACCCCAACAAGACCTGTGCGTATCACTCCGGCATAAAGGGACACACCCTTGGCGAGTGTCGTTCATTGAAAGATAAGATTCAGACCCTGATCGACAATAAGGTCATTGTAGCAAAGGAGCCCACTCCTAATGTTCGTAACAACCCCCTGCCTGACCACAAGGGTGGAGACATTCATACGATCGAGATCGAGGATGATTGGGACCCCAAAGGGTCAATAGGTTTTATTGCTGAAGGGGATGAACCAAAAAAGCCAGCGGTTACCCTTAACCCAATTGTTGTGCAGAATCAGCCCTCCATGGACGACGAAGTAAATATGTCTATACCTCTTGAATTTGAAGCGCCTCCCTCTGAAAAGGCGCCAAGACAAATCGAGGTTGAATTTAGAGTTCCAAAGGCACCTACACCCTTTGAAGTTGCTGTGTTACCACTAAGGGTGCCTATTCCGGTGGCAATGACTGACATAACACCATTCCACTCAAATACCAAACCATGGGATTACACTGCCGAAGCTAGGAGGAAAGGAAAAACAAAGACAGGAGAAACGATTGTCGCACAAGGGATGACTAGAACAGGGAGGGTCTACACCCCAGAGCACCTAGCCGAATCCGGTAAGCAAGCCCCGGGACGTCCCATTGAGACAGGACCCGACGATCTTTGGAGGAAAATACAGGCTAAGGAGTACTCAGTCCTCTCCGATATCAAATGCCTCATCGGCCACCACTCCTAAACTTATGATAGGCAACTTGGCTCACAAATCTGTCTTCCAGCTCCTCAGGTTTCTAGTTCGGGCAATGCCTCCGACCTGAGGCTCACCACCTTCACCACCCTGTACCTCCTCCTCATCTCCGCATGCACTCTCCCCAGATAATGAAGCTGTGGGGAGGTAGAGTCATCCTCATTACCGGCTTCCAACTCCTCAGAAGAATCAGAAACAACATTAATAGGCCTCCGGATAGTGGGTGATGGAGGGGGAGTATCATCAGTCAATTGTAGGTTGGTGACTATATAAGTTGGGATTGAGTCTGAGGAGATGTCTTGAGAGGGCACATACTCACTCCCCGAGGAATGGGAAGCAACTCTATCTGCGGCTTTCATCAGCTTGCGGGTTTGTTTTATGTTTTCCCGAGCTTGGGGAGTGAGTTTGACTACTCTCTTTGCCTCCTCGTTGTCGAACCATTGTCTGCAAGCACACACATATAGCTTTGTTAGTATCAGCAGAGGCAGTGAATTAGTTGTGGAAAATTAATTACAAAACAGAAGCCAACAGTTGCAGAAAAAGGTTGCAGAACCAGTGCACTGTGGCCCGCACAAAAAGGAGTGCGGCCGCACAGGAGGCACCGCGGACCGCATAAAAGCCACCGCGGTCCGCATTGGGGCAGGGTCTAGAAAACCACCTCTCTGAATCTCCCGACCGCGGACCGCATAAAGTGGTATCGCGGCCGCGGTGGGTCAGCGCAGACCGCACAAAGTGCAATGCGGCTGCGCTGGGCACATTTCAACTTTCAGAACATATGCACCGCGGACCGCACAAATGTGACCGCGGTCCGCGAAGGGTGCTAATTTAGGGCATTGAGTTAGGGTTTCAGTTTTTGTTGCAATTTTGTTCATATCATCACCTACTTTGTCCCTACTCAATTTCCCACTCATTATGCACATCAATCACACAAAGACCAGTATTTAAAACTAACATAAGCTAACCAAATAGAGAAAAATGAGAAAAAGAAGAAGCTATGGGCTACTGGTCATGAAAATAAAATGAAGTTATAAAAGTAAACAAAGAAAAATGGATGAAATGTTACCAGATGTGAAGATGGAATGCAAGTATTCAATCTAAGCAAAGAGTTACGTGAAAAAGAGAGGATGAACAGTAAAAAGGATCTCTGAGAGTTTAGGGTTCGAAAAGGGTAAAAGGAGACCCTTGAGATCTATTTATAGAAAAAGGTGTGGGACCCAATCTTACCCACCAGCGCGGCAGCACAAAACGGACTGCGGACCGCGCTGGGTTTGTTCAGCAGAAGTCTGAGAAGGCAACCTCCGCGGTCCGCACAAAAGCGACCGCGGCCGTGGAGGTCCACCGCGGTCCGCACAAAATACAATGCGGCCGCGGTGGCAAACTTCAGAGAGTCATCATTTCTTGCTCACACCAGTGCGGACTGCACAAAATGGATGTGCGGCCGCACTGGAAACTTCAGAGACTTGACACTTTTGCAATTATGCCCTGCACTGCATCAACTCAATCCCTGCAATAGCTCAAAAATAAATCCTAGCTACCAAGAAAATCAAACAAAACAAAAAGAAAAACACATGGGTTTCCTCCCACGAAGCGCCTGATTTAACATCACGGCACGACGCATGTTACCAACATGTGGCTCTCATCCAGCTCTCCAAGAAGCAATAAAAAGCACGCCCACCAAGACGATCTAGCAATTGGTTAATGAATGGCAATGGATAATGATCCTTGCGGGGCACTTTGTTCAATTTTCCATAATCCATGCAGCCCTGCCAACCTGCGACTGTTCTTGTAGGACTCCACACAATTTGAGAATTTGTCACTATGGTCATGCCACCCTTCATTGGTACACAGTGCACCGGAGAAATCCAAGAATTGCCAGAAATAGGGTAGATCACCACTTCTTGCATCACCTCATCTAATCTTCTTTCATGCTCCAAGGAAGGCTTCTCATCATCCTCCAAGAGAATTTTCGACATACGGGATTGTCACGACCCCAGTCCAGGTCATGATGGTGCCCAACACACTACTAGGCAAGCACGACCATTTAACAACTATTCCCAAGTTCTTACACAAATTATAGATAGATATCACGGGGAATTTACTGAACCATTATACTAGCAGTCTAGGAATAAAGATAAAACATGCGGAAGTATAATAAAATACTGCAACTTAGCCCAAATGGAATCCGGTGCCACGAATCTGAGCCTCTAATACAGAATCTCAACCTACTACAAGTCTGTCTAGGAAATGTGGAATAAAGATAGAGATAGAGGGGAGAGATCAAGGCTGCGAACGCCATGCAGCTAGCTCGATACTCCTGGATGCTGCTGCTCAGCTAAACAAATCCTCACTCAGCCTGTGGGGTACCTGGATCTGCACGTAAAGTGCAGGGAGTAATGTGAGTACTCTGACCCAGTGATTAATAAACATAAATAAAGGCTGAGAATAAGAAATCATGGAAAAACGCAAAGTAAACTATGACAGGTAAATGAGATAAATGACAAATGCATGAAGGAAATGCAACACATTGTACACTCTAGTACCCGCTACGGCGTGCAGCCCGATCCATTTATCGTCGACAGCGCTCACTGGGGGTGTGTACAGACTCCGGGAGGGGCTCCTACAGCCCAAGCGCAATATCAAGCCATCTCGTTGCATCAATCAGGCTCTCGGCCTCAATATCAATATAATACCGCTGCGGCGAGCAGCCCGATCCATGCTCAGTCTATAAATTCACATAAGCCTCTCGGGAAATATTTAAAATAATAGTTCTCAGCTCAAAATGTCAATAAAATAGTGTTTAGGTTTCAAATCTTAGAAAGATGGCTGAGTTTGTAAAACAGTATTTAAAACTTAGGACTGAGATCAATAATATGCCAAGTAAATTTAAAATAGTGATAGCAATCCGTGAAGGATTCAAATAATTGGCACGAAGCCCAAACATAACAATTTAATCCAAGTAGGATGATTCTCAAATAAATTCAAATCGGAAACATAGTAAAAACATCACTCGGGACGGACCAAGTCACAATCCCTAATAACAAACGACCCCGCACTCGTCATAGAGCGCGTGTCTCGCCTCAATATAGCGTTACGATGTGAAATTCCGGGGTTTCAAACCCTCAGGACGTCATTTACATCTATTACTCACCTCAAGCCGGCCAAAAGTCTAGCTCGCTATGCCCTTGCCTCTCCTTAGCTGGATGAGCGCGCAGCTTAGACTGGTTTTGGTGTTGCTTAGGCAGTATTATACGGTTCCCTGGTTTTGGGTTAGTTTTATTAGCTTTTTGTTGTTCTTAAAGGCTTTAATCGTTTTGGACTCGGGGCCCGGGTGAAGAGCTTTGAGTTTTTGAAAGTGTGGTTGCCTAAGGAATAGAGCGGTGCTCAGATATGTATACTTTTAGTGTTCTTAGCCTCAAGTAAACTGGGTAGTTTAGGGATCAAATTCGAGAGAATCCAAGTTCGGGATTTGGTGGTAAAAACATGGAATTAAGGAACTCAAAAGTCGAGATTAGGTACATAAATATGGTAATTTAGTACAAAATTCAGGTTCTTAAGTATGGACTAGTTTCAGGAACTTTGGGAGAAGTTTTAGCGGGTTTCTGAGAGGTTCAGGCTTCACTTTATACTATGGGAAAGTTTTTAAGCGCTTCTTCTGATTAATTATTTAGACAGGTCAGTAGAGCGAAGACGCCAGGGCAAAGGCGAATACGCCCTGGCGTTCTGCGGTTTCCTCTTTAAGATCCCCGGCCGCTTTTGCGGCTCCAATTCCGCACCAGTGAAACCGCTTCTGCGGTCCACACTTCCGCTTCTGCGGAAACTGCCTAAGCCCATTTTCGCTTCTGCGACTTCCTCCTCCGCTTCTGCGTGACCGCACCTGCGGTCCCATAACCGCAGGTGCGAAAATACCAGATACCAACAGACTTAGCAACATGCAAAAATCCAAAACTCTCCGTTTAACCATCCGAACTCACCCCGAGGCCCCCGGGACCTCAACTAAAAATACCAATGCATCCTACAACGTTATTAAAACTTGTTCCAATCATAAAAACACATCCAACAACACTAAAATCATCAACTCTCATCGAATTCAAGCCTAAGTTCTTCCAAAACTTCCGAAACATGCATTCGATCAAAACCCTAACCAAATCACCTCCGAATCATCTGAAATTTTTCACACACATCCCAAATCACCTAACGAAGCTATTGCAACTCTCGGAATTCCATTCCGACCCTCGGATCAAAATCTCACCTATCAACCGGAAATCGCCAAAATACTAACTTCGCCAATTCAAGCCTAATTCTACACCGGACCTCCAAAATCACTTCTGATCACACTCCTAAGTCACTAATTACTCCCCGAAGCTAACCGAATCACCAGAAATCACATCCGAGCCCTCGAACTCATATGTCAACATCCGGTTGACTTTTCCAAACAAAACCTTCCTTAAAGAGACTAAGTGTCTCAATCCCTACCAGAACCAATCCAAATCTACTCTAACACATCAAATACTGATAATCAAACATGAAGAAGCATAAAAATGGGGGAAATGGAGCGGTAACTCATGAGACGACGGGTCGGGTCGTCACATCCTCCCCAACTTAAAGAAACTCTCGTCCTCGAGCGGGTCAAGAAACATATCTGAAGCCTCAAACAGGTGAGGATATCTGCTCCGCATCTCGCGCCCGGTCTCCCAGGTAGCCTCCTCCACGGGCCGGCCTCTCCACTGCACCTTTACCGAAGCTATATCCTTTGATCTCAATTTCCGAACCTGACGACCCAAAATAGCCACTAGCTCCACATCATATGTCAAATCCTCATCCAACTGCACCGTGCTGAAGTCCAAAACATGAGACGGGTCGCCAACATGCTTCCGGAGTATAGAAACATGGAATACCGGATGAACGCCCGACAAGCTGGGCGGCAAAGCAAGCATATAGGCCACCTCTCCAATCCTCCTAAGTACCTCAAAAGGCGCAATGAACCGCGGACTCAACTTCCCTTTCTTTCCAAACCTCATAACACCCTTCATGGGCGAAACCTTCAGCAAGACCTTCTCACCCACCATGTAAGATACATCTCGAACCTTCCGGTCCGCATAACTCTTCTGACGCGACTGAGCTGTACGAAGTCTCTCCTGAATCACTTTCACCTTCTCTAAGGCATCCTGAACCAACTCTGTCCCCAATAGTCTAGCCTCGCCGGGCTCAAACCAACCAACCGGAGATCTACACCGTCTCCCATACAAGGCCTCATACGGTGCCATCTGAATACTGGACTGATAGCTGTTGTTGTAGTCAAACTCAGCAAGCGGTAGAAACTCATCCCAATAACCTCCGAAATCAATCACACAGGCACGCAACATGTCCTCCAATATCTAAATGGTACGCTCGGACTGCCCGTCCGTCTGAGGATGAAATGTTGTGATCAGCTCCACCTGTGTACCCAACTCTCGCTGAAAAGTCCTCCAAAACTGGGAAGTAAACTGAGCACCCCTATCTGAGATAATAGAAATTGGGAACCATGCAACCGAACAATCTCCCGGATGAAGATCTCTGCCAGCCGTTCTGAGGAATAAGTCGTACACACCAGAATGAAGTGCGCGGACTTGGTCAGCCGATCCACAATCACCCATATCGAATAAAACTTCCTTGAGGTCCGAGGAAGGCCACTCACAAAATCCATAGTGACTCTCTCCCACTTCCACTTGGGAATAACCATCTGCTGGAGTAGACCACCCGATCTCTGATGCTCATATTTCACCTGCTGACAATTGAGACACCGAGCTACATAGCCCACAATATCTTTCTTCATTCTCCTCCACCAATAGTGCTGCCTCAAATCCTGATACATCTTCGCGGCACCCGGATGGATGAAATACCGCGAGCTGTGAGCCTCCTCTAGAATCAACTCCCTAAGCCCATCTACATTGGGCACACAAATCCGGCCCCGCATCCTCAATACACCATCATCACCAATGGTCACATCTCTAGCATTGCCATGCTGAACTCTGTCCTTGAGGACAAGCAAATGCGGATCATCATACTGGCGCTCTCTGATGCGATCATATAAGGAAGACCGAGAAACCACGCAAGCCAATACCCGACTAGGCTCTGAAATGTCTAATCTCACAAACCGATTGGCCAACACCTGAACATCAACTGCAAAGGGCCTCTCCCCAACTGGAATGTACGCCAAGCTCCCCATACTGACTGCCTTTCGGCTCAAAGCATCGGCCACTACATTGGCCTTTCCCGGATGATACAGAATAGTAATATCATAATCTTTTAGCAACTCAAGCCACCTCCGCTGCCTCAAATTAATACCCTTTTGCTTGAACAAATGCTGAAGACTGCGATGATCGGTGAATACTTCACAGGATACGCCATATAAGTAGTGCCTCAAAATCTTCAAAGCATGAACTATAGCAGCCAACTCTAAGTCATGAACAGGGTAGTTCTTCTCGTGGGGCTTCAACTGACGAGAAGCATAAGCAATCACTCTACCCTCCTACATCAACACACACCCAATCCCGACTCTCGAAGCATCACAATAAACGGTATAAGAACCTGAAGCTGATGGCAAAACCAATACTGGAGCTGTGGTCAAAACTATCTTGAGCTTCTGAAAGCTCTCCTCGCACTCGTCCGAACATACAAATGGAGCACCCTTCTACATCAACTTGGTCAAGGGTGAGGCAATAGATAAGAAACCCTGAACAAACCGGCGGTAATAACCCGCCAAACCGTAAAAACTACGAATCTCCGTGGCTGAGGACGGTCTAGGCCAACTCTGCACTGCCTCTATCTTCTTCGGGTCGACCTGAATACCCTCGTTGGACACCACGTGCCCCAAGAAAGCTACCGAGCTGAGCCAAAACTCGCACTTGGAGAACTTTGCATAAAGCTTCTCCTCCCTCAATCTCTGTAATACAACTCGCAAATGCTGTGCGTGCTCCTCCTGGCTACGCGAGTACACCAGAATATCATCAATAAAAACAATAACAAATGAATCCAGATTCGGCCGAAATACACTGTTCATCAAATGCATGAACGCTGCTGGGGCATTAGTCAGCCCAAAGGACATAACAAGAAACTCATAGTGCCCATATCTAGTCCTGAAAGCAGTCTTCATAATATCTGAATCCCTGATCTTCAACTAGTGATAGCCTGAACGGAGATCAATCTTGGAGAATACCCTCGCCCCCTGAAGCTGGTCAAATAAATCATCAATACGAGGCAGGGGGTACTTGTTCTTCACTATTACTTTGTTTAATTGCCTGTAGTCAATGCACATTCTCATGGTGCCATCCTTCTTCTTCACAAACAGAATTGGTGCACCCCACAGTGACACACTAGGCCGAATGAACCCCTTATCCAGGAGTTCCTGAAGCTGATCCTTTAATTCTTTCAACTCTGCTGGTGCCATGCGATACGGAGGAATGGAAATGGGCTGAGTGCCCGGCACCAGGTCAATACCAAAATCAATGTCCCTGTCCGGCGGCATGCCCGGCAGGTCTGCAGGAAACACATCGGGAAACTCCCTCACAATTGGGACCGAATCAATGCTAGGAGTCTCAGCTCCAACATCCCTCACAAATGCCAAATATGAAAGACAACCCTTCCCAACCATACGCTGGGCCTTTAAGAATGAAATTACCCTGCTGGGAACATAGTCAGTCACGCCACGCCACTCGATCCTCAGAACACCCGGTATAGCCAAAGTGACTGTCTTAGCATGACAGTCCAGAATAGCATGACACGGAGATAACCAGTCCATGCCAAGAATAACATCAAAATCCACCATGCTCAATAGCAATAGATCAACTCGGGTCTCCAGACCCCCAATAGTCACCAAACACGACCGATACACATGGTCTACAATAATAGTATCGCCCACCGGGGTAGATACATGAAAAGGTAAAGCAAGACACCCTCGGGTCGTACCCAAATGATGAGCAAAATATGAAGACACATAGGAATAGGTGGAACCGGGATCAAATAAGACAGAGGCATCTCTGTGGCAGACTGAGATAATACCTGTGATAACAGCATCTGACGCAATGGCATCTGTCATGCCTGGGCTAGCATAGAATCGAGCCTGGCCACTGCCTGATCGGCCTCCACCTCTGGGGCGACCCCTGGCTGCCTGGCCTCCACCCCTAGCTGACTAGGCGGGTGCTGATGAAACTGGAGCAGAAGACGAGGGCTGATCCCTCTAGTGAGATTGACAACCACGAAGTCGAGGACACTGCCTCCTCATATGACCAAACTCTCCGCACTCATAGCAACTACCTGGTGCTGGAGAAGGGGACTGAAGGGAACCCCTCGCACCAGAATGACCAGCCGATGCACTAGGCGCAAAAGAACACCGGGCTGAAGGGGCATAAGATGAGTTCTGAGCTGGGAGGGCACTAAATGATGACTGGCCCTACTGGAACCCCTGATGACCACGGCCTGAAGACGCCCCACTATACTCTGGACGGGCCGACTGAGGAGGCCTAAAGGAACGACCTCTACCACGCTGGAACTGGCCCCTAGACGGAGCACCACTGAAACTGCCCAAACCTCGAGGCCTCTTGGCCTCCCTCTCCTCTCGCTCCCGGTGGCGAACCGTCTCAATATCACGAGCAATGTCAACCACCTCCTTGAACGACGCACCCAATACTCTCTCTCTAGTCATCAAAATGCGGAGTGAATAGTTAAGGTCATCCACGAATCTCCTGATCCTCTCCCGATTCGTCGGGATCATCCAAGTAGCATGACGGGCCAACTGTGAAAATCTCATCTCGTACTGGGTCACTGTCATGTCCTCCTGAGTCAACCACTCAAACTGTCTACGCAGCTCCTCTCTGCGGGACTGCGGTACATACTTCTCCAAGAAGAGAGTGCACAACTGCTGCCAAGTAAGGGGCGCTGCACCAACAGGCCTACGCCTCTCAAAATCCTCCCACCAGGTAAACGCAGCCTCTGAGAACTGGAAGGTAGTAAAAGCCACACCACTCGACTCCGAAATCCCTGCGGTGCGAAGCATCCGCTGACACTTGTCAAGAAAACCCTGGGCATCCTCGCCCTCAGCACCACTAAATGTCGGAGGCTGGAGCCTACCGAATCTCTCGAGATGACGCTGCTCATCATCGGGCATAGCTGGAACCACAAAGTCCTGAACTGGTGCAACCGGCTGAGCTGGAGCTGCTCCCAGTGTCTGCAATCCCTGCACTACCTGCTCAGGTGTGCGAGCGGCGGGGGTCTGATTGCCTCCCCCGGCCTGTGAAGTAGCTGCTGTGGTAGTGGCTGAAGCTGCCTGAGCCAGGCCAGTGCAAACTGATAATATCTGAGCCAAGGCCTCCTAGAGACCCGGGATCACAATTGGCACTACCGGTGCCTGAACAGGTACTGCTGGAGCATCCACAGCTGGAGTCTGGTACTGAGCTGGGGAAACTGGTGGATCAACAGGTGCTGCCCTCGCTGCTCTGCCTCGACCACGACCACGACCGCGTCCACAGCCTCTGGTGGCCTCAGTGGGTGGTACTGGTGGTCGTCTGCCACGTCCGGTAGCGCGAGTCCTCGCCATTTGCGAGATAATAGAATACAAGAGTTTAGTTCTCGGATCAACAAAGTCGCACGACAAGAATTTCAAGAATGTGAAGTTTTTCCTAAAGGTTCTACAGCCTCTCGAGGATAAATACAGACGTCTCCGTACCGATCCGTGAGACTCTACTAAACCGGCTCATGATTCGCGAGACCAAGTAACCTAGGCTCTGATACCAACTTGTCACGACCCCAGCCCCGGTCATGATGGCGCCCAACGCACTAATAGGCAAGCCCGACCATTTAGCAACCATTCCCAAGTTCTTACACAGATTATAGATAGATATCACAGGGAATTTACTGAACCATTATACTAGCAGTCTAGGAATAAAGATAAAACATGCGGAATGTTTAATAAAACACTGCAACTTAGCCCAAATGGAATCCGGTGTCATGAATCTGAGCCTCTAATACAGAATCTCAACCTACTACAAGTCTGTCTAGGAAATGCGGAATAAAGATAGAGATAGAGGGGAGAGCTCAAGGCTGCAAATGCAATGCAGCTACCTCGATACTCCCGGATATTGCTGCTCAGCTAAACAAATCCTCACTCAGCCTATGGGGTACCTGGATCTGCACGCAAGGTGCAGGGAGTAATGTGAGTACTCCGACCCAGTGAGTAATAAACATAAATAAAGGCTGAGAATAAGAAATCATGGAAAAACGCAAAGTAAACTATATTTAGCAATTTAGAACATTTAATAATAACGCAACGAATCAATGATATATGAGTACAGAAATACTATGACAAGTAAATCAGATAAAGGACAAATGCATGAAGGAAATGCAACACATAGAACGGTACACTCTAGTACCCGCTGCGGCGTGCAGCCCGATCCATTTAACGTCGACGGCGCTCACTGGGGGTGTGTACAGACTCCGGGAGGGGCTCCTACAGCCCAAGCGTAATATCAAGCCATCTCGTGGCATCAATCAGGCTCTCGGCCTCAATATCAATATAATACCGCTGAGGCGCGCAGCCCGATCCATGCTCAGTCCAGAAATTCACATAAGCCTCTCGGGCAATATTTAAAATAATAGCTCTCAGCTCAAAATGTCAATAAAATAGTGTTTAGGTCTCAAATCTTAGAAAGATGGGTGAGTTTGCAAAACAGTATTTAAAACTTAGGACTGAGATCAATAATATGCCAAGTAATGTGAAAAAAGTGATAGCAATCCCTGAAAGATTCAAATAATTGGCACGAAGCCCAAACATAACAATTTAATCCAAGTAGGATGATTCTCAAATAAATTCTAATCGGAAACACAGTAAAAACATCACTCGGGACGGACCAAGTCACAATCCCCAACAACAAATGACCCCGCACTCGTCATAGAGCGCGTGTCTCGCCTCAATATAGCGTTACGATGTTAAATTTCGGTGTTTCAAACCCTCAGGACGTCATTTACATCTATTACTCACCTCAAGTCGGCCGAAAGTCTAGCTCGCTATGCCCTTGCCTCTCGAATCGACCTCCTCGTGCGTCGAATCTGACCAAAACCACAATGAATCCGTCATAATATGCCAAGGGAACAAAACCCAATCAAAATAATCGAAAAACAACAAGAAT
>NW_017674021.1:54045-111516 GCF_001879085.1 Nicotiana attenuata
ACTCGGGGGACCCCGACGTTTCCTATCCCGGAATTTCCCCGTTTTTTAAAATTTAACCCCCGGCCCGCCGTTTTTTGACCGGCGTACCCAACTTCCGCCAACTAACCGGAACCGACTCCTGCCCGGTCCACACTTCCGCCTTACCTGTCGGAACCGTAGCCTAACGTACCCACTTTCTCTTCTGCGTACTCCCTCCTCCCGCCTTTCTCGCGTCGACCCGACACCTCGACGTCCGACTAACCGACAGTACGCAAAAATACCACGATACCAGCAGACTTACACAACATGCAAAAACTCCAAAACTCTCNGTTTTAACCATCCGAACTACACCCCGATAGCCCCCCGGGACCTCAACCAAAAATACCAATGCATCCTACATCGTTATTCAAACTTCTTCCAATCATAAAAACACATCCAACAACACTAAAATCATCAATTCTCATCGAATTCAAGCCGAAGTTCTTCCAAAACTTCAGAAACATGCATTCGATCAAAACCCCAACCAAATCACCTCCGAATCATCTGAAATTTTGCACACACATCCCAAATCACCTAACAAAGCTACTGCAACTCTCGGAATTCCATTCCGACCCTCGGATCAAAATCTCATTTATCAACCGGAAATCGCCAAAATACTAACTTCGCCAATTCAAGCCTAATTCTACACCGGACCTCTAAAATCACTTCCGATCACATTCCTATGTCACAAATCACCCCCGAAGCTAACCGAATCACCGAAAATCACATCCGAGCCCTCGAACTCATAAGTCAACATCCGGTTGACTTTTCCAAACCAAACCTTCCTTAAAGAGACTAAGTGTCTCAATCCCTACCATAACCAATCCAAATCAACTCTAACACATCAAATACTGATACTTAAACATGAAGAAGCATAAAAATGGGAGAAATGGAGCGGTTGAAAGTACAAGAGGGAGGTGAATTGTAGATAATTAAAGTTAATCGTTATCAAGTTGACTTAAAACTTAAGTAGTCGACTAAATATGGCAATCTTGCAGATGTAGTAATTCGAGGTAATAAGCAGAAAGTAAATGCAAAAATTTAAAGACACCAGGAATTTTTATACAGGTTCGGATTCAATGTGAATCCTAATCCAGTCCCCTTGGGTTGCAAGGGATTTCTCTTCAAGTGAATAAGTTTTGTTTCGAGTACAGATTTGATGTATATCGCTTGGTTTCTCTAGCACTCGTTTGATACAATGCCTCACCAGTTGTATGCCCTCTTTCTATCCCTGACTTGTTACACAGCAGATCTATATAGGCTACTATGCTCGTTTGCAGTAGAATGAAGAGAGTTATTTTGGTTTGATCAAAGTATGCTAAGGATGGAGTTACACTGTGAATTTATACAAGGATCAATGGTGAAGGCTTGTCAACCCAAGGGTTTTGATTCTTGGAAAGAGTTGATTCTTTCCAAGAATAAAGAACTATCCGTTGCTTCTCTTCAGACCTTTTCCTTCGGCAGATAACGGGTTTGATAGGATTCTTCCTTGATTGTTGGACCTTCCAATCTTGACCGCCGTCCGGATCTTCTAGCTTTAATAGTTCTTCAGTGATTTGATCTGACTCGTCAATCACAGATTGCGTGGAATCTTTATTCCATTATGGCAGATTTGATTTCCCAAAATCATGGAGCTAATCCTAATTTGCTGATGTAGTACTGTTTCTTTCCTTGTACATCGTAAGTATTTCAGGCAGCTTCCCTTCTGAATGATTTCCTTCCTTGTGCGACATAGCCGTTCCAATAGTTCCTTTTTACTTCTTTGAACTCCTACACATGCATATTAATTGCATCATTAAAATATGATCTAACAATCTCCCCCTTTTTGATGATGGCAAAATAATATACGTAAATGTAAGGATGTAAACAACAGTTGACTTCCCTGTTTAGTACTAGCCGACTTGGCTCCCCCTCAATGTGTGTAGTCAACGGAACTTGATCTCCCCCTCAATGTGTGCAGTCGACTTGTACCTATATAGTCTTGTCTATGCATGGGCAACATAGTTGACTTAACCTGTTCAAAGAATAAGAAGTACTATCTATGCATGTAGCATAGTCGACTTAACTTGTATAACAAATAAAGAATACATATGTGGACCCTGTGTATGCATAGTCGACGTGAACCTGCACATAAACCGTTAACAATCAAGAATATATATTCTCCCCCTTTTTGACATCAGCAAAGAGGGATCAGCAAGTTTTTGCAAAAATATTATCCACATAAGCAAAAGAAGAAAAAAACATCCACGGGCACAGCCCAACCACAGCCAAAACAAGGTTTAAACAAAAAATATTGTTTGAAAAACACATTGTCGACGCCCCCTTTTTTTTTCCTCGCGGAATCGGGTTCACGACATTTGGGAAGACAACTCTTTTCCCACTTTGGGAATTGGGTTTTTTGAGAGTTTGGAGAGTCGCCACCTAATGATTATAGTGCATTAGGACACTTTTAGAAGAATAAAGATGCAGACCAGAGTTTTGGGTAAGGGCTTGAAATTATCTCGAGGGGAAGGTGTTAGGCACCCCTCAAGATCCACTAGTGTGGTTCCCGGTCATGCTACAATTGTGACTTTAGATGTAAATGTAAATAAACAATTGCAAGAAGCACAAAAGGTTAAAAGAAGTGCTGAATTTTAAAGGAGCAATTTTTGTAAAAAAACGTGCAAGTAGAGGAAAAGGTCAAGTACTTAGTGCAAATAATCCGAAAGACATGCGAGAAGCAGAAATTCAAAATGCAATAGCTTTAAAGATTCAGAAAATTTTGTTAAACTAATAAAGAAGGAGAAAGGGGTCCTAGGTTTATACATTACATGGATCATTCGCACAACACTGGTACTCAGTTGTACGCGGAGTGTTATCGTGTAATCATCATCTCCATGTCTACCCTTCCCACCCCGTTAAGGTATTAAAGCGCGGAACGGTATCGTTTACTTATCGCATGCTACTACCCGTCCCAATCCTATTAGTCCCGGGGTATTAGGACTTCTAATCCTAAAGGGGAAGAAAGGGATGGGGGCCTTTGCGGAGTTTAAAGGATAAAATTCTAGCTCGACATTCTAAACAAGTATCAAGTAAAAGGGGAGGACAAGCAAGCATACAAGGCTCAAATTAACCCCAGAAGTCAAACAATCATTTAGTTTAGCATGCCTTGACAAATACTGATTTGGTCTTAGATTAAATTAAGCAGCGAGCGGACTGGTTCAACACATGTATTTAAACAGAGAGTCTGCATTAGGCAACTCGGATACAGTTGTCAGGGATTGACCCAATTCATTAATTAGCCAACCTTTGTTTATGAGTTGAAATAAAAACCTAGGCGTAGGATCTATTAATTTCAGGAAGAAAAAGATGCAAAGAGTTACCAGTAGTTTCAGAAAAGATGCAAGTTGATTTTAGAAAAAGAATTATCAGTTTAAACAAAGAGAAAAGATGCAAACCGATTTTAGAAAAGAGTTACCAGTTGTTTCAGAAAAGATGTAGACTGATTAAAAGGTTTACGAGTTTCGGGGGAGTGCAGATTGGTTATAGGAAAAAGGTTTACCAATTTTAGCGGGTTTCAGAAGTAGAAAATTACCAGTTTTAGTAAAGACACTAGTTCCGGCAATCGATACTGCTTAAGAACGAATGATGCTATTAAAGACGAGGTTTCCTATAGGCATGCTTTCTACACATTTACCGATTTTAACACCCTTTCATGATATTAATAGGAGTCTTACACACATGATGTCTATATGCAACTTTGTTATTGAGCCTATAAACGGTTTGCGTAATGACATTTATATATGCAGAAATGCAAGAGCCTATAGACATGATCTCTATATATGTTATTAATGAACATGAATGTTAAATCCTATAGACATGCTTTCTAGGTGATTTTGCGGTAAAGTTAAGCGTTAAATCCTATAGGCACGGTCTCTATGTGATTGAATCAGTATTAAAGACCCTATAGGCAGGATTTCTAGTTTGAATAAAAATCCTAACTCATGATTTCTACCCCCCTTGGATGCAAGAAAACTAAAGACCCCTCCCACACCCTTTTACTATACTCCCCGAGTTTCATACAAAATTATTACAACGAATGAATCAAACTGGAAATTAAAAGATACATCAAAAGCTAACAGCTAGATCCGAGTAGCCTAATTCAACCTTAATGTCTAATAACATGCGACTGAGCCACTTCCGGGATCCAGATTTTCAAAGCCTTCTCATTATCTAAGGTGTTTCAAAGTTCCAAGGAGGGATTCTAGGCATTGCTTACACCCAGGATACTATCAGAATCAGAATAATGCAGTGTGGAAGAGCCAGCTCTCATGCATCCAAGTTCAGAGGGAGCTCAGGAGTCCCAAAGCATGGCTTGCAAGAGAGGGGCAGAACTTATAGCTAAGAGTAAGTGCAAAGTGAAAGGGGAATTGGGGAGCCATGACAGGTGGTGGTCATACTTAGCTACAAAGTAGGCTGGCACACCCCTGACCACTTGTTTGGATGAACAAGTTAGGAGCAGACCTTTTGAAGGTCAGACCAAAGTCTAGATAGTGATTAGGACACTATCAGACCCCAGTCCAGGGCTCAGACACATAAAAGGGGAAAAGGGAATGGGGATTGATTAAGTTTGGGATTCAAAGAATGTAGTTCAGGATCATAGACAGCAAATTGGAGTGCTGTTATGCCCGGAACCATAACTCACATACAACGGGTAAAGGGTAAGGGGTTTCACATAGGAACAATAATGACAAAGTTGCAGAAAAACAGTAAAGGAAAGCATAACAGAACTAGGATGTGAAACACATAGCGGAGGAGCAGTATTTAAACTAAGATGGACATACCAGTTGCAAAGTAAGAGAATAGCAGAGTAACCACAGCAAGCAAGCAGCAGAAACAACTCAGGTTTTCAGCAGAACACTTGAAGATTCAAGGAGAGTTTAAAGGGTATTTCAGAAAGCAAAGAGGAGAAGTACACAAAACTGGTCTGTGTATTTGAGAGAAGAAGGGAGTAGAAAGCAGATTGCCTATTATTGCTTGATTGTTACTTACTCGTTGTTACTGCCCCCTTTGAAAAGGGGAGGGCTGAGCCCTTTATATAGTTTTGAAAACAGGTGAGGCAGGCATAAAGGTATAAACATAGAAACTAATCAAATTAGTATCAATTAGGGTAGACAGACTCCTCTAATTAAGGGTCTAGTTCAGACGACTAAGAAGGAAGAGAGAATCAGTTTATTAAGGCTAAATTAAGGTAAAGAGACCGTATGGTGCACAAATAAGGTCACATACACAATTGGATATTTAAGGAAAGAGGGCACAGTAGTAAGAATAAGGTATAAGTTTAAAAATCAGTCAAAGGATCTCGGCTCCAGTTGTAAATCACAAAGAGACTGAGATAATTAAGGAAGTAAATAATTCAAACGTTGGTACATGATCACAGAAGATACAGGATCAATTATTTAAGAAAAACATCAGTAAGTTAAAAGAGGTTCAATCAAGAGAAATTAGTGACGAATTTCTTAGCCTGATTAAAGGAATTTCGAAAATAAAACTTTGAAAGGGAAGCTTATATATAAGCATGCAGTTCAAAACAAAGAAGAACAATGAGAGTTTTTTCCATAATCATAGGCAAATAAGTTCACAAGTTCGATTACAGACTCGTCATGAGTCTGTAAACCTAGGGTTTCAGAGTGAAACCCTAGTGTCTTTCACTTCAAAGAAAAGAAAACCCCCCAAATCTTAGGGTTTCACATGGAGTCGAAGGTGAGGGAATCGTTCAAAGTCATAGAGATAGGCAAATATGCACAAACAGAAGTAAGAGGAAATTATGAGTTTTAAGACGAAGGTAGGCAAGAGCATGATCAACAGAACTCAGAAACAAAATCAAAGCATGAGCTTAAACACATAAGCAAAAGCGAGTCAATAACCTAGGCTAACATGTGAACAAAAGAGGTAGAAGAATCTCCGTAAAAGATCCAGTAAGAAACACAAGAGCAGGCTTGAACATAACAAGGAATAAAATAACGAGCATGAACACACATAAAAAGAGTAAAAGAATCAGAAACATTTAGAAAACCCTAAAAATAGGATTCGAACAGTTTTAAAAAGGGAAAATTGGGGAAAAACTCTAAAATGGCACACACAGCATAGATCTAGCATAGATCTAGACGAATAAGCGAAAAAGGAACCTCGATTAGGCTAGGGTTTCTGAGAACCCAAAAGGACGAGAAGGCTTGGAAGTCTCGAGAATGGTTCTGAGCTAGCAAGGTCGAATACAGGCTCGAGAGGCTGAGATACGCCGGAGCAAAGCCGAAAATTGCCAAAGAAACTCGAACCGTCCAGGGTCTGGATGAAGACCTTCGAGGTCTAGCCTCGAATCTTCAATGAGCAAGCGTGTGAGAGCAGGAGATGGTGGGTAGAGGTTGTCCATGGCTAGATTAGCCATGGATTCTGGAGGTAGGTGGATATTAGGGTTTCAGAGGTTGAGAGGATTCGAGAGAGACGAGAGGAACCAGAGGCGGCGGATTTAGAGAATGGGGATAGGGTTAGGGTCGTTTGGGAATTAAAATGGTACGGAGGAAATGTGGCCGTTGATCATTTTGATCAACGACCTGGATTAAAAGGGAGCCGGGCGGGTAAAAATAAACGGGCCGTGGGTCTGGTTAATTAAGAAATTGGGTAGGGAATTTTGGGTCTGATTTGGGCTTAAGATTGAGGTTAATTTCGGGCTAAAATTGAAATGCAAAGGGCTAACTCTTAAATAGCCACTTTTTTCTTGTTTTAATTTATAAAAAAAATAGCAAAATCATTTCTGGAAATAAATCAAATGTGATAAAATTATTAATGATACATAATTATCAAATTAAAAAATACTGGAGTCAATTTTATAAATATAATTACAATTGAATCTTTAAAGAGGCTAGTATTGCAATTATATGCAATTTAGTTTTAAAAATACCAAATGAATTTTTAAAAATATGCAATAAATTGGTTTAATGTAAATATGAGAATAAAATAAATCGTTCACCAAAATGACAAATTTTGGGAATAATTATTGGATTTTATGGTATAAAAATATGCAATAAATTGGTTTAAAAATCATCAAAAAATATCAAAACTCATGGGCGTGCTTATATATGCACAAATATGCTATTTTGGAAGTATTTTGGGTACGAAAAATACATAGGAAAAAATTGGGTATCAACAGTATGATAGTTCTTTCTAATGAGATGGTGTTTAGTTATACATACTAGTACTATTCCATGGTACTAACGTCCCTTTTTCCAGGGGCGCTTCATCTTTCAATGAATGTAGGTGGCTCCAAAGCAGACAGTGCCGATCGTAGATAGCGGAGCATCCTCCACTCAGCAATGTTGGTGAGCCCTTTTTCTTTTAAGGGTGATGCAGTATGTATTTTGTTATAGATTTCCACTTTTGAGGTATAGCCAGGGCATTATTGCCGGCATTATCATATCTGTCTTTTGTATCTTTAGAGGCTCCGTAGACATTTGTGTGGGTTATGTAGGGATGTTGGATGGGTCAATGAACTGTGTTGTAATTCTAAACTCTAGTTCTTCTAAACTGTAACAGTATGAAATCTTGGCAACTTAGCCATGGTTTAAGGTTTGTGATATAAAATGAACTAACAATGTTGAATGTATGATCTATCCTATCGTCTAAATAAACGAAAGCATGGTTTCCTTAATCGTATTGAGTTGGGTAGAAAGTATTCAAAAGGCTTGCTCAGTTGGGTTCACTCGATTGAGCGTCGGTCACGCCTCCCGAGGTTGGGGCGTGACAAAAGGAAATACTTTTTGCAGTAGAAAAGGAAAGATCTGGAGAGTATAAATTATAAATGATTAAACAAATCCTATATTGTAGAGGTCACGACCCAAAATCCATAATGGGTCGTGATGGCGTCGGACACCGTTGTCTGGCAAGCCAACCATAAATACTTAGTTAAATTCTTTCATTTAAATAATTGTGAAGACTTTGATTTTCCTTCAATTTTACTAGTAAAAGATACTCATTTCAAATTAAATATGAAAGTCAAGAAATTAATACAAATTACCCCATAATAATCCCAGAACCCGGTGTCACAAGTGCATGAGCATTTACTAGGGAATAAAATAAAATACAACAACTGTCCGGAATACAAGGTGGACAGAAATGAAAATACAGCATAATACTCTGAAGGAGACTCTACGGGCTTGTCACGACCCTAACCCCGAACCCGGTCGTGATGGTGCCTCTCGTGAAGACAAGGCCAGCCAATAAACAGTTTCTCAATTTTAATCAGTTAAATAGCATAATAATGGTCTAAACATAGTTAAATAACACGAAATAGCGGAAAAACCAGCCCGACACAGCCCAAACCGGGGTGTCACATGTCATGAGCAACTACGAATCTTGATACATGTCTACTAAGTACAGTATCTGATACAACTATTTGAAGGACAAAGAAAATAATAAGATAAGGGAGGCACGGGGCTGCGGATGCCAACAGCTACCTCGTAGTCTCCGAAACACCACCTGGACTGGAGGAATCAACACTCCGGACGGGACCAACAATGCCTGAATCTGCACACACGGTGCAGGGATTAATGTGAGTACTCCGACCCAGTGAGTAATGAATATAAATAATGACTGAAAGCAAGAAAACACGTAAAGAATATGGCAGTCTATAATGAAGCAGTAAAATCAGTGAATTTCAGTAAAAACAATACAAATCAAGGAAATTGCTCTTTAAACCAATAAAACAGGTGATTGACAGGTAATTATGGTAACGTAAACAAATAGAAATTTGCCCCTCGGGCATAGTAACACCACATCCGCCCCTCGGGCAACAACTCACAACAGTAACAGCCCCTCGGGCTCAAACTTACATCACAATGGGTACCCGCACTCACTGGGGGTGTGCAGACTCCTGGAGGGGCCCCTTATGGCCCAAGCGCAATAATAAGCCATCTCGTGGCATCATATCTAGGCCCTCGGCCTCATATCAATCAAGCCACCTCGTGGCGTACATATCTCAGGCTCTCGGCCTCCAATCAGTACCAGTATCTCCTCACAATATAGGCCCTTGGCCTTACTCAGTCAAAATCATCACAAGCCCCTCGGGCAATAGTAAAACAGTGTTCCTCAGCCCAAACATCATTTAAAATATCATTTAAATCTTAAAACTGAGTAAAAACGGCTGAGTAGTAAAACCGTGGAATTTAACATGACTGAGTTCAAATAGTAAATCAAAACAGTGAGGAAAATATCAAATAAAAGCCCCGAAGGGTCCAAATAGTTGGCACGAGGCCCAAATATGGCGTTCAGCCCAAATAACGATGATAACAATTAGTTTTCAATTAAATACGCGGTAAAATCATCAATCGGCACGGACCATGTCCAAATCCCTAATAGTGGACGACCCCACGCTCGTCATCGAGCGTGTGCCACACCTTAATATAGTACTACGATGTACAATCCGGGGTTTCAAACCCTCAGAACATCATTTACCATCATTACTCATCTCGAACCGGCTAAATCCCTAGCTCGCGATGCCTTTGCCCTTCGAATTGGCCTCCATGTGCGTCAAATCTATCCAAAATCAGAACGAATACGTCACAATATGCTTAGGAAACAAAGCCCAAGCGAAAATAATCGAAAAATACCAAAAATCCCGAAATTAGCAAAACCCGAGCCCCGGGCCCACTTCTCGAAACTCGGAAATTTTTACATCAACGAGTTCCTTATCTCCCCACGAGTTCATACATACCAAAAGTTCTCAAATCCGACCCCAATTGGTCCTCCAAATACCCAAATCAAAATCCCAAAATTTCAAGCCCTAGTTCTTCCATTTTAGCTTAGGTTTCCATGATTTTCTAGGTAGATTTCACAATAGAATCAAGTTTTAAGTTCAAAATCTTACCTCCAATCGATTCCCGTTGAATTCCTCTTTTATCTCCACCAAGAAGCTCTCAAAATGATCAACTATGGGTGAAAATAGACCCAAAATCGCGGATGAAATGAATTATAACATTCTGCCCAGGTCTGACTCCTCCTTCATCGCGATCGCGGGACTTCCCTCGCGATCGCGAACAACAAATCTTCAACTCCCCAAAGTTACACTACGTGAACGCGACATAGCCTACCCGAACGCGATGCTTTCGCCTCCTACACTTCCGCGAACGTGATCTCCCTTACGCGAACGCGAAGAACAAATGACCTTCAGTCCATCTGACCCATCTTCCTCTACGCGATCGCGAGTGCCTTCTCGCGAACGCGATGCACAGCTTCCCAGCCTTCCACGAGTGCGAAGCCTCTCACGCGAATGCGAAGGCTTAAATCTGGCATTCCTCAATTCCTTCTACGCGATCGCGATACACCCTATGCGATCGCGAAGGGCAAAAATCCTACACAGTTGAACCTGCAATTTTTTCTGCAATTTTCCTACTCCAAATGATCTGAATGACAACCCAAAACTCACCCGAGGCCCCCCGGACCTCAACCAAAGGCACCAACACATCCTAAAACCTTATTCATACTTATTCCAATCATCAAAACACCTCAAACAACATCAAATTACTTAAAACACATCGGATTCAAGCCTAAGTTTCTAAAATCTTCCGAAATACGCTTTCGATCAAAAACCCAACCAAACCACGTCCAAATGACCTGAAATTTTGCACACACATCCCAAATGACACAACGAAGCTACTGCAACTCTCAGAATTCCATTCCGACCCCCGGATCAAAATCTCACCTACCAACCGGAAATCGCCAAAATATCAACTTCGCCAATTCAAGCCTAATTCTACTCCGGACCTCCAAAACTCATTTCGATCACACTCCTAAGTCATAAATCACCTCCCGAAGCTAAACGAACCATCGGAACTCACATCCAAGCCCTCTAACACATAAGTCAACATCCGGTTGACTTTTTCCAACTTAAGCCTTCTTAAAAGAAACTAGGTGTCTCAAACATCTCCAAACCAACCCGGATTCAATCCAACCAACCCGATACCTCAAAACACGGATAAACAAAACATAAAGAAGCAGAAATGGGATAAACAGAGCGGTAACTCATGAGACGACCGGCCGGGTCATCACAGGGCTGCGGGCCGTCTCGATAAGTGCAGCTCACCTAGGTCTCCGTACCAACCATGCCGCTATGCCACTAAGCCGCTAGCCACACCTGAACCTATGCAACAAAAATGCACATCAAGTGTAGTATGAGTACGAAACAACATGTACTCAGTAAGTATCCGCCTAATCTCGAAGAAGTAGAGACGAGAGGTCGACTTCGACACTTACTAGGGTCCAATAATGATACACACTTAATATAATAAAATCCAGGATTTTTATAAAGCATGGTCGTAGCTCAACAGAATGAAGCAAGTAATCAATTCCTTTATTCAAAGGGAAATTTCGAAATTTCTATTTCATCAATTATACATTTATTCTCAAGTCAGGGAGTGACAATATCAACTTCAATGAATTTTAAGGAAAGCAATACAAGCATGCGCGACTCATGCCGAGGTCGTACGACCCGATCCAACAATATTTAAAATGTGCACTGCCAGAGGGTCGAATGGCACGAACCATAGATGCATCTATTATCCCGCTCGCGAATCATACATGCGACGCGGTCAAATAAAAATAAACAATCACCCTACTCGGGAATCATACATGCGACGCAGGTACACATAGAAACACATATCCAAACAGTCAATCAAGACTTCATCTAGGAAACAATTGTTCAAGGAGGTGTACATTTCTCTTTTACAATCCAGAAAATGAAGTTTAACTTTTTTAGAAAATTATTTGCCACATCAATATGATTTAAGCAAATTAAACCATCAATAAAGTTACAATTATTACAAGTAAGCATGCTTTTGGGTCCTAGACTACCCGGACATAGGCATAATAGCAGCTACGCACGGACTCTCGTCACCTCGTGCGTACGTAGCCCCCACAAATAGCAGCACATATGTTCAATTAATTTACATATGGGGACAATTTTCTCTTACAAGGTTAGAAAGGAGACTCACCTCGCTTCGAAGTTCCATAACCGGCCTTCCACGCCCTTTCGAAGACTCAAACCGATCCACAATGCTCCAAAACTGGCCAATAATTATACAAATCCATTAATATATGTTCAATTACTCGTTACAATCCAATTTATAACAATTTCTAACCCCGATCGAAAAGTTGACAAAATTGCCCTCGGGCCCACGTGCCCGGATTCCGAAATTTTCGAAGATAAAGTTTACCCATAACCTCACGAGCTCAAATATATAATTTACTCTCAATTTTATGCCCAAAATCGTGGTAAAAATCCAAAATATAAATTTCTAGGTCTTCCACCAAAAAATCCACAATTTTCACTAATTTTTCATGCTCTAATCCATGTATAATCCAAGTATTTAACTCAAAACTAGCATGAATTACTTACCTCATGTTTGGTGGTGAAAATGGCACCTCAAAGTTGCTCCAAAATCGCCCAACCCAACTGAAAATGAGAGAAAATAAACCAATCTCATTCTTTAAAGAACACTGCCCAGCCCGACCTCTCGCACCTGCGGTCAACTGACCGCTTCTGCGGTTCCGCAGGTGCGGCTCCCCAACCACTTTTGCGGTCCTTCGCCAGGCTGCCCCTCTCCGCTTATGTGCTTCTTCTTCCACAGGTGCGGTCCCGCTTCTGCGGTGACCTTACCGCATCTGCGGTCCCAGCCTTCACCCTTCACGACCGCATCTGCGCCCCTTTGGCCGCTTCTGCGGCTCCGCACCTGCAGCCAAAACCTCGCAGGTGCGGTTATACCAGATATCTGCTGCTTCAGCTATTCTTCCCAACTCCAATTCAATCTGTTAACCACCCGGAATCCACCCGAGGCCCCCGAGATCCCAACCAATCATGTCAACCAGTCCCAAAACATAATGCGGACCTGCTCGAGGCCTCAAATCACATCAAACAACGCCGAATTCACAAATCACACCCCATCCGGACTTTATGAACTTTAGAACTTCAAACTTCTACATTCGATGTCAAAACCTATCAAATCACGTCCGATTAACCCCAAATTTTACACGCAAGTCATATTTGAAGTTACGGACCTGCTCCAACTTTCGGAATCGGAATCTGACCCCGGTATCAAAAAGTCCACTTCCGATCAAACTTCTCAAAAACCTTCAAATTTCTATTTTTAGCCAAATGACTCCAAAATGACCCACGGACCTCCGAATTCACTTCCGATCGCGCTCCCAACACCAGAATCACCATACGGAGCTATTCCCAAACTCGAAATCTCAAACGGACATTGATAACACTGAAATGCACTTCAACCCAAACTTATGAAATTCCTCCAAAATGCTAACTTCCACAATAGGTGCCGAAACGTTCCCGGGTCTTCCGAAATCCGATTCGGACACACGCCCAAGTCCGAAATCATCATACAAACCTGTTGGAACCTCCAAATTTCGATTCCGAGGTTGTTTACTCAAAAATCCAATCTTAGTCAATTCTTTCAACTTTAAGCTTCCGAAATGAAAATTCTCTTTCCACATCAACTCCGAACTTCCCGGAATTCCATTCCGACCATGCGTACAAGTCATAATACCTGAAGTGAAGCTACTCAGGGCCTCAAACCGCTGAACGACGCGCTAGAGCTCCAAATGATCGGTCGGGTCGTTACAGTAGAAGTCTTTTTGTTCCTCTCTTTTCAAGAACTGAAACTCATAAGGCCACCTTTCATAACAAAAGAGAAAGAGAAAGAAATCAATACATCTGCCTCATCTCCTACTCTCCCTCTCATCACTTTTCCAAGTAAAAGAAGAAGAGATTATTGCAAATATATGCTTTGCTCAACATTCATGCTTTAATAAGATTTAAGCCAGAGATATCGTGATGACCGCATAGAAAAATTAGTCAAGATACTACATCTGTATTTCTCCTTTTCTTTCCCTTTGCATTTAGCAGGCCCATTTTCTAGAGACAAACATCGTAGTCTGCTTTAGGCGCACATTTAATTTATTATTGTGATTATGTACACGTTCGCGTGGCATAATTACGATTCCCAAAATTAAAATTGGAGTATGCATTCGCGCAACTTTGACCAAAAATTTCTTAATAACAATAAAGCGTGATTAATTGTGGACACGTACGCGTGACACGATTTTTGACGCGCCAAATGAAATGAGTACACGTACGCGTGACTCGTTTTAAAATAACTCCATAATTACGAATACATGAAGCAATTAAAAGTGGTTAAGGGGGTAGATGCACGTAGGTTCAAAAAAAATAAGTCATTAGACAATTTAATAAGCCAAGTATAAATTGCTAAGCGACCGTGCTAAAACCACGAAACTCGGGAGTGCCTACACCTTCTCCCGGGTTAACAGAATTCCTTACTCGGATTTCTGTGTTTCGCGGACTGTAAAACAGAGTCAAATTTTCTCGATTCGAGATTTTAAACCAGTGACTTGGGACACCATAAATTATCCCAAGTGGCTACTCTTAATTTGATATAAACAGTCCTGGTTCGATTATTGTCACTTTAATTGGAAAAACTCCCTTATACCCATTTCGGGTAAAAAAGGAGGTGTGACAGCTCTGGCGACTCTGCTGGGGAAAAGAACCCAGAACTTCTGGTTCAGGGTTCAAGAATTCGAGCTTGTTAATGTGATTTTTACTTGGCTTTATTTATTGTTGATATTACTGTATTTTGTGGACCTAATGTGCTAATTGCCGTTTATTTATCGCTTTGATATTATTTTAACTGTATTTAAATGTCTTCTTACGCCACCCTTCCGAGTCTTCTAAAAATATGGTGCACACGTACGCGTGGCCGACTTATTTGTTAGAAGTCATACCAAATAGAATGAGGCTTGGGTCAGCAACAAGGCCGGGTAGACTTTCGTGCTCCCGGTACGTTGCCCTTACCTCGGCTCGAGTTGTCTGCTCGGGTAAGCCAGGTCCAGAACACAACCCCAGGTTAAACCTAGAATAACATAGCCTTATGCCGGATCCCTAGTAGGAACATTTATTTGCATCACGTGCATTTGACCTTGGGGACTCAACACAGGGGTTGGGTCCGTCTAGGAGAGGTGTACCCAAATTAAAAGACCATCCTGATGCATTTCGGCTTGCATGTTGACTAGCTGTTAGAATAGGGAAAGAAAAAAAAAATCGAAAAAAATCAAGAGTGAGAGGTAGGTAATCCGAAACTCTGCCGAAATTTTCCAAAACAAAAAAAGAGAAAGAAAATAAGTGATTGTTTTCAAAAGTCATGTTTCCCCTGTTCCGTCAAAACCGGTCGAACTACGCGGGTCTGATTCTCACCGGATGTGAGATACGTAGGCAAACCTCATCGGTTCCGGCCCATAATTTTTAAAAAAATCCAAAAATATTTTCCTTTACTTCCCTCTTTATAAAGCCTTTCTTTTCGACCCCAATTTTTGAAAATCCAAAAATACTGCCATTCTTCTTTCGAAAATTGAAAAGAAAACTCAAGATTCAAAAATATTTTCTTTTTCTTTAGAAGTCTTTCTTCCATAAATTCAAAATAAATGTCCAGAAATCAAAAATATTTCTTTTCTTCTTTAGAAGTTTTTCTTTCGAAATTCCAAAAAAAAAATCCAAAAAAAATAAAAAAATCGAAATCCAAAAATATTTTCTTTTCATTTATAAGCCTTTCTTTCGGAAATCAAAAAATAAAAAAGAAAAAGAAAAAAATTTCAAAATCTAATAAAAGAGTTAGTTTATTTACTTTATTCCCGATCTTCCTGAACTACGCAAGATCTTATTCATGTTCCCACATGATACGTAGGCAACCCACATCAGGTTCGATCAAATGTTTTTGAAAATTTTTATTGAGAGCAAAATCTATCAGACTAGGACTTTTTATCCTAGGAGGAAAAATGTGAAGATCAACGACAAGATTTTATGCACAATAGCAAGACAAATAAAGGCAAATATTTGAGAAACTTCCCTTTATCGGCTCTTCTCTTCATTTCTTTTTCTCCTATTTTTTTTCTTTCTTTTTTTTTCTCTTTTTTTTCTTTCTTTTGAACCACTTTCCTTGCACTTCTTTGTTCCTGTTTCACACAAAGAGAAGTTTGTCAGTTTTGAAAATGATGGTCGGTTTGTGACCTTGAGTATTGGGCAGCTTGGCTGTGTGCACATTCGCTTTCAGAAAATTGACTGTATTGGTAATTGGCTGCACTGATGGGAGACTCTGTTGTTGCTTTCAAGGGGCCTTTACTTTCTGTATCAATTCTAAGTTTTCTCTCTCAATGCCAATGGTGTTTTGTGGCTCAAACAACCTTATCCCGGCTGGAGATCTTTGCTTAGGTGAACTTTTCTGATATCTTGAATGACTTCATGCTATTGAGCAATTTGTCTGTCAGAGAGAATCACAAGTTATCTTTGCTTGCGCCAAGTAGGCTGACAAGAGTCTTTTTGGGGGAGCCTTTGCATGAATCCTCAAGGCACGTTGACAGTAACAACCGAGTGTGCTGGCCTAATTTACTTAGTGCAACTGAAAAGCTGGTAGCAGATTTTGAAATCTTTTCTTGCTTGTTTTGACAAGGACTGACTCAGAGTGAAGGACACAATGATGCAAAAAAACAAGTATTAACAAGAAATGATCCTGTCGGAAGGACGGAAGGAAGAATTTTTTTTAACTAGCCTTATTGATCATGACATGCATTTTGGACTCAACGGTCTGATCTATCAAACTAATCCAATATTCCCTTTTACCATTCTTATGACCTTTGAAGTCGGGCTTGCTCGTGCCAATTCTTTACATCAGCTTCATGTCTCACTTTCGACTAGTGGTGCCACGAGGGATTTTCACCAACAAGCCTCTCTTATTTATTTATCTCTTCTTACCATCGCCTTACAGTGCTCGTGAGGGTTTTCACTAGTAAGACTCTCTCATTTTTTCTCTTTTGCTTTCTTGTGTGAGCAACTTGATAGTGTTCTATGTCACGGGACAACCGTTGCTCATTGCATGCTTCTCTTGGCATTCTTGAAAGCATATCGGGAGGTCTTTATTTGGAAGGTTTTGGATAGGGTTGGAAAGAAGGGTCAGCATGACGGCTCAAAGTTGACTCAAAATGAGGGGTTGTAGACTTAAAACTTTTGGAATCTGACTCTTTCAAAAGTAAAATAATACCTTCGCCCCAGTTTCAGTTACAGGGGATTTTTGGATTTTTTTGCGACTTTTATTTTGTTGGACTGAACCGTGTAAGGCTGCCTACGTATCTTTTTTTTTTTTACGAAATCAGGTCGAATGAAGTTCAAACATCTGACCTAACTAATTTTTCAACTTTCTTTCTGTTTTTTTTTCTTTTTCTTCTATCTCTTTTTTTTTCTTTTTCTTTTTCAAAACAAGTTACCCCAACTTCTATTTTTTGGGGGCATGAACCTTTCATTCTTTTCCTATTCTTTTTTTCACTTGAACTTCTAAAAGCTGCCCCAGTTTGTACTCTTGGGGCATGGACTCTTCTTTTCTTTTTCTTTTCTTTTTTCATTTTGGTTATTTTTTTTTACTCTTGACTCTAAACATGATTCCAAAAGAGGGTGGTCAAAGAAAATAACACAGGCTCAAAAGGGGTAGCGAAAGATATAAAGTGTTTGGATAGCAGAAAAAGGGCCTCCCAGCCTCGAGAACACCAAACATATTATCTTTTCGTGATTATAGCATTGATGAACATGTCTATCTTCTTGGTGTGTCGTGGTCAAAAGACACTTTCATCCATTAATGTTAAACTTTCGACCAAGCTTCAATTGATTAAACATCCTCAAGCCCGATCCTCACAATGATATGAATGTGAATTTTACTCGACCTTAATTTCCAAGTATTTCAACTCTTTATTCATCCTCAAAAAAGTCATGTCCTCAGTTATCCAATTCAAGCTTAAATCAATTTTCTAATATCTGGCCAAAAATTCCGCATGCATGTCATATCACTAAAACTAGTGGGAAAAGAACTAAACATGGAATGAAATAAAAGGACAAACTGTATTTCGTTGAGTAAAGATCAAGACAAACAACCTAAAATCCGAGTTACAACCCTAAAATAACCCAGATAATGAAAATAGCAACAAAATAGACAGACAAGACTCACACAAATAGAATAGAGAGATAGAAGGGTTTGACTCAGTAAAACAAATAAAATCTGGATGACAACCCTAAAATAACCCAGATAATAGAAAAAACATCAAAACAAGCTACCAAGATTCCTTCCTAGTGAGGAGGGAATGACTTTTCAATTGCTAGGCTTGACATTTAGCCACAAATTTGCTCATTAGAATCAGCAGAGCCTTCTCTAATTTCAAAATCATTAACTTCAGTCAGCAAGTTCCCGAGAGGATTCTCATACTCCTTGTCACCACGCATCATCTCCACAAAGTGTACATTACCATGTGCAGGTAAAGGATTCTTCATGATATTCTGGGTGTCACTGTCTTGGATCACAATCAGTTTTTCCTGGATCATCCTTTCTATTTCTCTTTTCAAATCCCGACAGCTTTCAACATTGTGCCCCTGGGCATTGGAATGGTATTCACACCTTTTAGAAGGGTCAAAGCTTCTTGCACCTGGGTCCACATGATTTGGAGGAATGTGCAATCATGTCATAATGGTTTAACTTCTCAAATAAGCTTGCATAGGACTCTCCTATTGGTGTAAAATTATCTTTCAACCTTTGTTCCCCTCTATACCCCTGGCTTGGATGTGGGTTATTGGGCCCTTGAAAATTTTGTGGAGGCTGGTGGAGATTTTGCGGTGCTGGTGCTCGCCTTCTGGGGTGTCTTGGTGGCTGGACAACATACTGAGGTGGATCAACAGAGTATTGTGGGTTCTGGGGTGGTTAGTAGTGCTCAGGCGAATAATCGAAAACTAGACGCGGTTGCTCATACCTTCGAGATGTTCTCCTAGGACCTCTTCTCGACCCTGTTGTCATCATGGTTTCTTCATCCTTCTTATTCGTGTCAGTAAACTATCAGATTCAATCTGGATAGCCTGAGTTGCGGCTTTGATAAATGCTTGACTTATAATTCTGCCTGTCTTAAGGCCATTCTCAACCATTTCCCCCATTTTGATTGCTTCCGAAAAGGATTTTCCAACTGCAGACATCATGTTTTGAAAGTAGTCTGGCTCTTGAGCTTGAAGGAAGACAGTGATTAGCTCGTGGTCATCCATGGGTGGCTTAACTCTAGCTACTTGTTCTCTCCATTTAATGGCATATTCCCTAAAACTTTCAGTTGGTTTCTTCTTCAAGTTTAAAAGGTAATTGCGGTCTGGGGCGATGTCGATGTTATATTGGAACTGTTTGACAAAGGCCTGGGCCATGTCATCCCATACATGCCAGTGAGAGGTGTCTTGATCCATAAACCATTCAGAGGCTACTCCCGTAAGGCTTTCCCCAAAATAAGCTATTAGCAATTCTTCATTTATTCCTGCACCTCTTAGCTGATTGCAATACCTTTTTAGGTGGGCTATGGGGTCTCCATGTCCATCATACTTTTCAAATTTGGGGATCTTGAAACCAAGTGGCAAACGAACATCAGGGAACATACATAGATCCTTGAAGACAATACTCTTCTGACCTGCCAACCCCTGCATGTTTTTCAGCTGTTGTTCTAAGCTTTTCAGTCTTTGGGTCATTTCTTCCTATGCCATCTTTCGGGCAGGCTTCTCAATGTTTGTAGGAAGATCAAACAAGTACGGGTGGTACTCATGAGAGTGGTACTGCTCTAAGAAATCTTAGTCTGATGAATCTCTCTCCTAAGATAGAAGACCTAGTCTGATGAACTTTCTCCTAGGATCAAAATCTTAGTCTGATGAATTTTTCTCCTAAGATAGAAGACCTAGTCTGATGAACTTTCTCCTAGGATAGAAATCTTAGTCTTATGAATCTTTCTCCTAAGATAACAAAAATGGACCTAGTCTGATGAATTTTCTCCTATGATCAAAATCTTAGTCTGATGAATCTTTCTCCTAAGATAAAAAAACTAGTCTGATGAACTTGCTCCTAGGATAGAAATCTTAGTCTGATGAATCTTTCTGCTAAGATACCAAAAAAAGAGAGACCCTAGTCTGATAAATTTTTCTTCTAAGATAGAAGATCTAGTCTGATGAACTTTTCTCCTAGGATCAAAATCTTAGTCTGATGAATCTTTCTCCTAAGATACCAAAAAAAAGAGGCAAAGTCTGATGAACTTTCTCCTAGGATCAAAATCTTAGTCTGATGAATCTTTCTCCTGAGATAGAAAACCTAGTCTGATGAATTTTCTCCTAGGATCGAAATCTTAGTCTGATAAGTTTTTCTCCTAAGATAGAAGACCTAGTCTGATGAACTTTCTCCTAGGATAGAAATCTTAGTCTGATGAATTTTCAGGATAATTATTTTTATCAAAAAAGGAAGTCCGGATTGAAAAAAAAAAGGTCAATTTTTAGTTATCAATCTTTACTTTTCTTGAATCAGGGATCCCGCCTGGAGAATAGGGTCACTTTTACTTTAGTCAAGCTTAGTTTGTAGTTTTTTGCAAGCTCAATCTCAAATCTAGGAGACCCACTTCCTAGTTTGGGTTTTTTTGGATTTATTTCATTAGGAGACGCACTTCCTAGTTTGGGTATTTCAGGTTACACTTTTTATGAGACGCACTTCCTAGTTTGGGTTATTCAAGTTTCATCCCTAGGAGACGCACATCCTAGTCGGGCCTTTAATTTTACTCTCATCATTGCATCCTTCATCAACAGCGTAGGTGATTTATAGTTCCGCTAACAACTCACAAATCTTCCCAGTGCAAACTGGGGCAGAAAAGTTCCTTTTGATTTGTTTGTTTTGTTGTAGTAGCAGGTACCCACCCGGAGAACAAGGGAATTCATTTCAGAATTATTTCAAGTTTCAAGTTAGTAGCATGCGCCCACCTGGAAAATAAGGGAAGTCATTTCAGAATTTAATTCAAGTTAGAAGTAGCAGAAGCTCGCGGCAAGAATGTGAGTCAATAATCCGAGATGACCAATAGGACTACTCTCAATCCAGAAAAAAAAAGTTAATCCAAAATGTAGAAGCAGATGAAAGATGTGAACTGCTCAAGACATGGCTGAAGTCACGAGCACCGCATATCCGGTATTGATTCGGTGAAGTCGTGGAAGAATGAATCAGCACCTGCAGCTAGCAAGCATCAAGGTTCAAGTCAAAAGTATGCTTGAAGAACCATTCAAGACTCAAGATCAAGCTCCAGTAGACTTATAGATAGGAATCTTGTAACTCATAGCTGATAGTTTTGCTTAGTTCTTTTAGATTTTGATTTGATGTAATAACAGGACCGCGGACTGAAACATCGACGAAACGGAACCTCACTCGACTCTCTGATCCTCTCCACACACTCCATCACTTCATCCACCTCTGAATTACACGTGGCCTGATTCCTTTATAGCCAAGGATATGTAGGCAGCTCAGATATCAGGGTTCGGTCACAATCTTTTACCCATATTTCTTTTCTTTGAATAAGTGTCGGGTCAGAAATCAATTACGTCGCTTACTTGTTTCTTTGCTCAAAAACACTTCGTGTTTCCAAGCTAAGAGGGGCAACTGTAAGCACGTAATTTTTGACCCGCACAATTTTTAAGTTAGTTGTAGTATGTTAAATATTTAGTGGAGTTATTATAGATTTTTAAGCCATTTTTTTACTACCACTTTATTAGTTTAATTTTATTGTTTTAGTATTTAAAAATTAAAACAAAATACAAAAAAAATAGTTTCAATTTTTATATTTATTTTTATTTTAGTAGTTTATTTTCTTAATTAAGATGTGATTTTTTATATTTTATAAGTATATTACATTGTTTTAGTCTTCCTACCATTTTTAAGCCCAACAAGACAAAGGCCCATTCTTCCCAACCCATTAGCCCACTTAAGTGAAAGATCTAATCTTAGCCATCTATTTCCTTCTAAGCCAATGGCCATCATTCCTTCCCACCTCCATATAAGATACCCAATTATAGAAATCCTACCCTATTCCCAATTCCTAAAAAAGCTAGAACGGCGAAAACCCCTTCTTCTGGAAAAAAAAACCATTCCCCACTTTCCTTCTGCTCGCTCCCTTCCTCTTCTCTGAATCTTTCTCTTCTTCTCTAATCTTTTCTGTTCCCTTCTTATATTCTCCCACCATTTCACACTTCTCACCAAATAAAATAAAAATAAAAACACTTTTCTTCTCAGTGCTAAGAATCTGTAGATAAATACAACTATTTCTGAATGACACCCATTTTGCAAATAGAAGAATGCAGCTCTTCAATTGATCAATTAAAGGCGGTTGTTGAGCAAAAATTTTAGAGATGATCATTCCAAAAACTCTATCAAGGCAATCTCATCTCATATTATAAAGCTATTCTATGTTGAAGCGCATCGCCAAACCTCTGCTGTTGATTGCTAAAATTTCTGTTGAGCTTCATCCGAATTGGGATTTGCCTTCATTTGGCTCATCTCAATTATCTCATTGTTTGATTAGGTAAGTTTTAAACCCCTTGTATTATGCTTTCATTTGAATAATTGAAATTGTTGATTCCTGATTAATTTCTGTGAATTTGTTTGGCTCCTGATTTTCTGCTATTGGAATATGTAATTAATGTAATTTTGTGCAATTTGGAAAGTGATAAAACTGGGAAATGATTCAAAACATGGTGCTTGTATGAAGTAATTTAATTCTTACTATTAATTAGGACTCCTATTATTGGTGTGACGACCCGGCCGGTTGTCTCATGAGTTACCGCTCTGTTTCCCCCATTTCTACTCCTTTATGCCTTGTTTATCCGTGTTTTGAGGTATCGGTTTGGTCGGATTGGATTAGAATTGGTTTTGGTGAAGTTTGAGACACTTAGTCTCTTTTAGGAAGGCTTAAGTTGGAAAAGTCAACTGGATGTTGACTTATGTGTTAGAGGGCTCGGATGTGAGTTTTGATGATTCGGTTAGCTTCGGGAGGTGATTTATGACTTAGGAGTACGATCGGAATGGGTTTTGGAGGTCCGGAGTAGATTTAGGCTTGAATTGGCAATGTTGATATTTTGGCGATTTCCGATTGGTAGGCGAGATTTTGATCCAGGGGTTGGAATGGAATTCTGAGAGTTGTAGTAGTTTCGTTATGTCATTTGGGATGTGTGTGTAAAATTTCAGGTCATTCGGATGTGGTTTGGTTGGGTTTTTGATCAAAAGCGTATTTCGGAAGGTTTTAGAAAACATAGGCTTGAATCCGATGTGTTTTGGGTGATTTTATGTTGTTTGAGGTGTTTCGATGATTGGAACAAGTTTGAATAGGGTTTTATGATATGTTGGTGCATTTGGTTGAGGTCCCGAGGGCCTCGGGTGAGTTTCGGGTGGTCAATCGGATCATTTTGAAGTTTGGAAAATTGCAGAAAATATGCTCAGCTGTTGCAGAGAATTATCCCTTCGCGTTCGCGCGTGGAGCACCGCGCTTGCGTTCGCGTGTGGAGCACCGCGTTCGCGTAGAAGGATTTGAAAAAGGCCAGAATTAAGCCTTCGCGTTCGCGAGAGGGGCTTCGCGTTCGCGGTGGGGTTGGGTAGTTGGTCATCGCGTTCGCGAGATGGACCTCGCAATCGCATAGAGGAATTGGGTCAGCTGTGGTTTGAGGTCAAATGTTCATCGCGTTCGCGGAAGGGTGAGTGCGTTCGCGAAGAGTGGTCTGAGCAAGGCATCACGTTCGTGGTTGTCATGTCGCGTTCGCGTAGAGCAAAATTTGGTCAACGTAAGTTTGTGCTTCGCGAACGCGAGGGTTTGACCGCGTTCACGAAGAAGGAAGGTCAGACCTGGGCAGAATGTTTTTAAACTCGTCTTGTTCGCGAATGTGGGTCTATTTTCACCCATAGCTGCTCGTTTTTGGAGATTTTTGAAGGAGATTGAAGAGGGATTCAAGGGGAATCGTTGGGCGGTAAGATTCTTGGACTAAAAACTCGATTATTATGCGAACTCCACCTAGAAAATCATGAAAACTAAGCCAAAAATTGAAGAACTAGGGCTTGAGAAATTGGACTTTTGAATTGGGATTTGAAGGACCATTTCGGGTCGAATTTGAACACTTTTGATATGTATGAACTCGTGGGGAGATAAGGATCCATTGATAAATTCTAAATTTCGAGACGTGGGCCCGGGGGTCGAGTTTTGGTAATTTCGGGATTTGTGCCAATTATTGATTGTTTTCGCTTGGGCTTCGTTCCCTTAGCATATTTTGACGTCTTCGTTCTGATTTTTGGATAGATTCGATGCGCGTGGAGGCCGATTCGAGGGGCAAAGGCGTCGCGAGCTAGAAATTTAGCCAATTCGAGGTGAGTAATAATTGTAAATGATGCCCTGAGGGTTTGAAACCTCGTATTTGCACATCGTAGTGCTATGTTGAGGTGAGACACACGCTTGTTGACGAGTGTGGGGTCGTACATTATTGGGGATTGTGACTTGATCCATCCCGGTTGATAATTTTACCGCGCATTTGATTGAAACTTATTTGCTATCACTATGATTTGGGCTGAATGCCATATTTCGGCTTCGTGTCAATTATTTGCACCCTTCTGGGCTTTTTATTGATATTTCCTCACTATTTTGACTTACTATTTGAACTCGGTCAGGTGAATTTCCACTGTTTTACTACTCAGCCATTTTTACTCGATTTTGAGACTTAAATGAAATTTTAAATGATGTTTTGGGCTGAGAAACATTGTTTTACTATTGCCCGAGGGGCTTGTGAGTATTTTTGACTGAGTAAGGCCGAGGGCCTATGTTGTGAGGTGACACTGATACTGATTGAGGCCGAGGGCCTGAGATATGTACGCCACGAGGTGGCTTGATTGATATGAGGCCGAGGGCTAAGTTTTGATGCCACGAGATGGCTTGTTATTGCGCTTGGGCCGTAAGGGGCCCCTCCAGGAGTCTGCACACCCCCAGTGAGCGCGGGTACCCAGTATGATGTGAGATTGAGCCCGAGGGGCTGTTATTATTCTGAGATGTTGCCCGAGGGGCGGATGTGGTGATACTGTGCCCGAGGGGAGAGCTTCTATTTATATACTATACCTTAATTGTCTGTCAATTACCTGTTTACTTGTTGAAAGAGGATTTTTACCTGCCTTTTCACTGGTTTACTGTTTTTAAATGATTTTACTGCTTTATTATAGACTGCTTTGTGCCTTGCGTGTTTTCTTACTTTCAGTCATTATTTACATTTGTTACTCACTGAGTTGGAATACTCAATTTACTCCATGCACCCTGTGTGCAGATTCAGGCGTAGTTGGTCCCGCTCCCGAGTGCTGATTCATTCCACCTTCAGGCGGATCTTCGAGGAGTCTTTAGGTAGTTGTTGGCGCTTCGCAACCTGGAGCTCCGCTCTATCTATTTCTTTCACAGTCTTAGTTCAGTAATTCAAACTCTGTAGTTACCTTTGAGTATTGGGTACTGTTAGATGCTCTTGACTTGTGACACCCCGGTTAGGGCTATGTTGGGTTATGTTTCCGCACTTTATTGACATTATTCGCTACTTAATGCTATTAAATCATGTTTTAGACTGTTTTATGTTGTTTAACTGCTTAAAAAGGTAAATTGGGTTTAGTTGGTTGGCCTTGTCTTCACGAGAGGCGCCATCACGACAGGGTTGGGATTTAGGGTCGTGACAGTTGGCTATTTGCTCATTCTAGGTTTTAAAATGTATGTTTTCCAATCCGAAATTGGTTGAATCTTCATTGAATTTCTTCTGATCTGCTTAGTGCTAAGTAAGTAAACCCGGACCTTTTAAGAGTGCTATTTGTCCAAAGAACAGGTACTAGTACATTAAGAGCAAGCAATGTAATAGGAACGAAATTTTTTTTAGCCTGCAAATTAGAAGCCATAATGGACATCAGATATTCAGCTCCTCGGTGCAACTCAAAATTCCAACAAAGGAAATACTCTTTGCAGTAGAAAAGGAAAGAGCTGGATAGTATAAATTATAAATGATTAAACAAATCCTATATTGTAGAAGTCTTTTTTTTCCTCTCTTTTCAGAAACTGAAACTCATAAGGCCACCTTTTGTCACACCTCCCTTTTACCACCCGAGAGGGTGTATGGGAGTTTTTCCAATTAAAGTGACATTATTCGAAATGGGATTATTTGATTTATCTCCTAAGGAATTCTATTAACCCGGGAGAAGGTGTTAGGCATTCTCGGGTTCCGTGGTTCTAGCACGGTCGCTTAGTGATTATTACTAGGCTTAAGTTACTTAACTACTCTTTTTTTAGGATCTATGTGCATTTACCTTTTACCGCTTTTAAATCACTTGAATTATTTGTAATTAAAGAATTGAGTTACGCGTACGTATACTCTTTTCTTTTGGCGGGTCAAAATCATATCACGCGAACGTGTCCACCATTAATAACGCTTTTGTTGATTTTTTAAGAAAGTTTGGTTGAAGTTGCGTGAACGCATCCCTCGAGTCTTTTTTAGAGTTAAATTTGCAATTATATTACGCGAATGTATATATAATCTCAATACTAATCTAAATCGGGCCTAAAGAAAACTACGATTGTTCAAATTAATAAGAGGTTTACGAGGGCCATGGAAAATTTAATAACGGCACACCTCAATCTAAAAGAGTTATTACTAATTATACGAGGGCCGTGGACTTAGGGATTTTGTTTATCATGGCACACCTCAAAATGATTTTCCTTTTGGAAGAAAACTTATTTAATTAAGGTTACCTAGGATATTCCTATTTAGGACTTAATTTAACAAAGGCTAACTAATCATGAAAAGGTTTTAAAAAATATTTTTTGGGTCAAGCGAAATGGGCCAGAAACGGCCAGCTAATGAATCAGCTTTGAGAGCTGAAAGATGGGGCTCACGAATGGCCCAGAAATCAGAAGTTTAAGATACAATTGCAGGTTCTGAGATAGACAGCCCACATTGGGCTTGGATTTTTAGGCGGGACCAGTTGTGCATTGGCTTCAGCTAGGCATATCCACCTCTTTGCATTAAAACTTTAACCAAACTGGACAAGAAAAAGAAAAGCAAGGAGCGCAGTTCACTTAATTAAAAAAAACGAAACGTCAGAAAATAAAGCACTTTAAATTTGAAGGTTTTTTCATACTGCTATGATTTGCAAGAGGAAAAATACCAGAAGGCATGCATTTACATCATAACTCAAGAGAGGCATTTTACACATTATTAAACTACTGGGCTTAAAGCCCAGGCTCAACAGCCTAAATCCTCGAATCTGTTCGAATGGATCTCAACTTGGGCCTGGCTGTAAGCCTGGCCCAGTCGCTGCTATGAAACATGAACAATGGGTCTTAATTGTAATGATCCAATAATTAAACAAACCAGAAAAAGAAGATTGAATTTTTAAAATCATAGAAGTCCATTTACAATACTTGCAAGCCCAGAATATAACAAAGTTTCTAAACCCAACATATCCTTTACATTTTTTCTGAATATAGCTAAATATATTATATGGAGCTACATTAATCAGTCTAAAAATTTATAGTGTTCAATCCAGTTTATTACAAATCCCAAAATTGAGTAAGGTAAAGATATAAATTACATTAACGCCTTAAACTAGATTACGTAAAAAGAAATTCCTAAACTGCTGCTGCTCCAACTTCAAAGGAGTTAAGATTCTCATGAATTTGACCATGTGGAGGGGACAGATTCACAAGACATCTTCAAATGTAGGGACCTACAATGTAACCAAGTTAATCCTAACACAAAATGAGTAAAAGGGAAAAGACAATGTGTCCATAAATCTAACCATATTTAGGGTCGGCCTTATAGACAAGCAATGATTCCCAAACCATGATTTATTTTATGGCTCTCATTTCAGTAAAGGAGAAGAGAGGGGAAGGGAAATAACATAAACATATACTGAAAAATCCAGATTATTATGCACTATTAAGGGATGAATCTGACCATTTAAGGGGTCAGATTCACTTCCCTTTTGTGCTGCCATAGGAGAAAAGTTTTGGGCATAGGTTTCACAGGTGCATATACATACTGATTTAGTAATCCAAAGATGTGAGTTTTGACATATGAATATAGCACAACATCACAGATTTCATGGTTTAAACTCAACATTCATCTAAACTAACACATGGTCCAATTAACTCTAAATCCAAACAATCATGATTCTCAGACCAAATATCAAAGACCGGCTAACAAACAAGTTCCAAACACAGATTTTTTAAACACAAAATTGATTCCATTCAAGATGAACATTGTACATACATGGAAAACTGAAAATATGATTGAAAAACGACCAAATAAAGGTCAAGAAAGCCAAAAGCAAGATGGAAGCCCAAACTTCAGCAGTAAACCAGCAAAACAACAGCAGCACAACCAGATCCAAATGAAGACAGTTTGAAACTAAAGGACCAGCTAAAGGAAACCTGTCAATCTCTACTTCACACCATGTTTCAAACTTGGAAGGAATAAGAGATTTTTGAAGTTTTCAAAGCTATTTTGAGTATGAAGCTTTCAAAGAAGAAATGGAACTTTTCAAAAAAAATTTGCTGATGAAAATGTGCATGAGAATCTGTCTTTTTTCAGAAAAAATAGAGACTATATATAGGTTGTATAAAAGGAGGGCATCTTTTAGCATATTCCTTATCCTAAGGAATAATAGTACAGTCCTTTTTAACAGCTCTTGGTACAGCTGTCCCATTTTCAGCATATTTTTAAACAGCTAGGACAGCTGTACACTCTTCCTAAAATATCTGATTTTCAGCCCAAGTAAAAACCCCTTTTTACCCTTTAGGTTATTACTTTTTTTAGGTTTTACCTAAACTTCTAATTCAAACGGGTCCCTAAAGTTTCTACTTGTTCATTTAAGCCTTAAAAGTCTTGAAGAATCAAAAATCAGACTAACATTTTTCTAATAGAAACAAAAGGCAAATTGAATAAAAGGCATCAATAATTCATCAATTAGAACTCACATTTAACAAGTGCTCAACAATGAACAACCTATCAGAAAGGAATTAAATGATACTAAAAATGCTAACACTAACAAACAAACAAATTGAAAAAGGAAATTGAAGCCCTAAAGGATATTAAAACCAATACTGAACTGGAAACCTAATTGATCTAATCTATTCTTTCATTAATTAGACAAAGCATGGGAAGAAGAAAAGAAATCAAGCAAACATTCTATAATCCTAATTTTAGACCTATTTAATCTAAAACAAACAAGATTAATCATCATGCTCAGCATGCTTCACATGAAACTAATTCGCAATAAATTCTAGATTAACAGGGATTTAACAGACCAATTAAACGATGCATCTAAACATGAATGAAATTGCTAATTACCCTACAAATCAGAATGACTTTTGAACTAAACCAAATTAATGAACTCAATGCAATTTCAAACAAACAAACGAAATGATTCTGAGAACAATCTAATGTGCCCTAGAACAAAATTACCACTTTAATCAATTCAGAGAACAAACAGTTTTCAACAGCACTTAGAAACCAAATCTTAACAAAAAATAGAAATCAATTTCTAACAGAACTCAAAAATCAGTCTATGAAGCAAAACTGGCTCGACCCTTTGAGAAAGAAAGAAGGGGGAAAGAAAGAAGAGAAGAGAAAGGGAAAACAAACGATGGAAACTTACCAATGAGGAAGAAACACTCGTCAAAACCCTTGGATTCCGCCTTCGCTTTGACCAACAAAAATCTTTTCTCTTAAGAGATCCAAACTTGCATGGCTTTGATTGGATCTATACGAAAGAAACGACTTCTGGGAGCCTCGACTTTGAAGGAAAAGAGGAGAAAAGGAACTCTGGGGTCAGTTTGGGAAAAGCTAGGGTTTTCGAGTTTGATCCTTAGATCTGAAATTCGAACAAACTGGAGATGATTCGAGGGGTTCTAAGGATGGTTTGGGGCATAGAAAGGGGTCGGCATCATAGGGTGTGAATTTGAGACGATTTGGAACGATTCAAGTTTTGGCCGAATTTTCGATTTAAGATTCGAACGGACCAGGCTTGATTTGAAGGAAGTGGAGTGAAGATATGGAATGGGGAGATGTAGGGGAGTTTGTGGTATCATTTTGGGACTGATTTGACCATCGGAACAGCCGTGAGGCGATTTCCGGTGGGTGGTTTGCGGCGGAGGTGGTGAGGGAACGAAGGGCGGCTAGGGTTTCGTTGGTGGGGGTGATATACAGAACATAGTGAGATGAATTTTGGTCTTGGGGGGAGGGGGGTTTGACCGCAATTCGGACAGTTATATGTGATGGATCGACCAGTTCCGGGCCGTTGGATTGATGAGATCCAACGGCTGAGATCAACTTGAGATAAAACGGAGTCGTTTGGGATTGAACGAGGCTGGACAGGGCTGGGACGCGGGTTTGGGCAAGTTTTGCAATGGTCTGTGGGCAAAAATCGTTTGGGCCTGGGGGAATTTTAATTGAAAGCCCAAAAAATCAGATCCTTTTATTTTTTTTCCTTTTCTTTTCATTTTCCAATTTTCTTTCTTTTCAAATTAAAATAAACCTAAATTATCTTCTTAAAACTAAATTAATCTACCAAAAACAAACTAATTACTCTTCATAGTAGTTACAAAAATTAATTAAGTCCAAAATTAAGAGAAAAACTATAACAATTCAAAAATTAAAAGTTAAAATGCAAAGTGAGTTGTTTTTTGTGATTTTTTCATTTTTTTGTAAAATAACTAATTTACTAATTAATCTAAAATACAAAATTAAATCCTAAATGCAAATGCAATGTATTTTTGTATTTTTCATGAATTAAATAAAATTAAACATGCACACCAAAAGGCAAATAATCAAAAAGATTCTACAATAATTCCTAAAATAACAAATAGTTAAAAGAAAAATCTAATTCTTTGGAATTCTGTAGGAGTAATTCATGTGAGGCAAAAATCACGTGCTCACAGCTGCCCCTCTTTGCTCGGAGACACGAAGGGTTTTCGGGCAAAGATAAAATGAGCAATTATGAAGGATTTTTGCCCATTTGAAATTCCATGAGAAGCATTTTTGAAAAGAGCCTGACTGAACCTTGCTTCAAAGGTTGCCTACATATCCTTGGCTATAAAGGAATCAAGTCAGTGTAGTTCTGGAAGTTTTGGTAGTTGGGACTACCGGGAAGCTGTGATTTCACTGTTACTGTTGTTGTTACCGCCTGCTGAAATGGAAGATAAAAGATAAACTAGCTAAACCTATCAACTACAAGTTACAAGATTCCTATCTATAATTCTTCTGAAGCTCGATCTTGAGTCTTGGCTAGTTCTTGCTGCAGACTTCGATCTGAATGCTCGTTAGCTGTAACTGCTGGTTCATTCTTCGGCTTTTGGATCAAGGCAGGACATGTGAAGCTTGCGACTTCAATCATATCTTGAGTAACCCGCATCTTTCTCCGCTTCTGCACTTTGAGTTCACTTCTTTTTGTTCTTTTTTGTTCTTTTCTTTATTCTGGATTGAGACTCATTCTTTTGGTCATCTCGAACCCTGTGCCTCGAGGTCAAACCTGCTCAGACACCAAAACAAACAAACGAACGAAATTCTTCTGCCCCATTTTTCACTAGGAAAATTTCGTGAGTTATTTGTAACTAAAATCTAAACTATTTCTTTATTTGAAAGCGATAAAACAAGGATTGTCCGTCTTTAAGAGAAAGAGATTAGGGAGTGGAGCCCTGTATCTATAAAAGCTCAACCAAGGAATGGAGACCCTGTGTTGGCAAAAGGCGACTAGGGGATGGAGACCCTATGTCTAAAAATCTCAACTAGGGGTTGGAGACCCTATGTTGGTAAAAGGCGACTAGGGGATGGAGACCCCATGTCTAAAAATCTCAACTAGGGAGTGGAGCCCTATGTTGGCAAAAAGGCGACTAGGGGATGGAGACCCTATGTCTAATATCTCAACTAGGGGTTGGAGACCCTATGTTGGCAAAAGGCGACTAGGGGATGGAGACCCTATGTCTAAAAATCTCAACTAGGGAGTGGAGCCCTATGTTGGCAAAAGGCGACTAGGGGATGGAGGCCCTATGTCTAAAATCTCAACTAGGGATTGGAGAACCTATGTTGGCAAAAGGCGACTAGGGGGTGGAGACCCTATGTCTAAAAATCTCAACTAGGGAGTGGAGCCCTATGTTGGCAAAAGGCGACTAGGGGATGGAGACCCTATGTCTAAAAATCTCAACTAGGGGTTGGAGACCCTATGTTGGCAAAAGACGACTAGGGGATGGAGACCCTATGTCTAAAAATCTCAACTAGGGGTTGGAAACCCTATGTTGGCAAAAGGCGACTAGGGGATGGAAACCCTATGTCTAAAAATCTCAACTAGGGGTTGGAGACCCTATGTTGGCAAAAGGCGACTAGGGGATGGAGACCCTATGTCTAAAATCTTAACTAGGGGTTGAGACCCTATGTTGGCAAAAGGCAACTAGGGGATGGAGATCCTATGTCTAAAAATCTCAACTAGGGGTTGGAGACCTGATAACTAGGGATTTTGACGTGTTTCATGCCCCTTCTTGCTTATGCTTTGAGTATAAATTCTTACAAAATAGACCCAAAAGGCTCATAAGTTGTGCTTGATTGCAGGTTTGATCAACAAAGTGACGAGATGTCAAATATCGGCTCAACAAGGAGTGAAATCTGCATAAGTACCGAAGACAAGGCAAACTCAGGACAAACAGTCCTAGTGCGGCCGCACTACACTTTGTGTTGTCCGCACTAGGGAGATTCAGAGACTGGTAAATCAAGTGTCAAAGCAGTGCGTCCGCAGTGGAGATTGTGCGGTCCACACTGAAGGCTCCGCAGCCGCACTACCATTATGTGTGGTCCGCGGAAGAGAAGATCAGAGAGATGTAATTTGCCAAGGTTCAAGCCAGCGCGGTCCGCCGGTCATGATTGTGCGGACCGCATTAGAAACCTCCTCTGCCTCAGTCCATTCTGCGCGGTCCGTGGAGCTTGAGTTCAGAGAGCAAAGAATTTAAGTCAAAGAGCCTAGTGCAGCCGCAGTCCATTTCGTGCGGCCCGCACTGACCCCGCAGGGGTATTTTTGTCCAGTTTTTCCAGCTTAGTATAAATAGAACATTTTTCCATTTTTAGGGTAACCAGCAATTATCAGACATAAGCTGCGCTCGTGAGAAGCTATTTTGTAGCCATTTTGGGCACTTTAACGTAGTTTTAGCAATTGAATCATTATATTTAGTTTAGTAATTTAATATTATGTCTTTTTCTTCATCTATTTCTTTGATTTTATGTTCAAGCATGAGTAGCTAAACCCATTAGCTAGGGTTGTGGCTCAACCCTAGTGTGGGTAATTGATGGGTGCTGTGATTTAAGGCTAGATTGATTATGGGTGTTTGTTATTTGGGTCAATTTTATGGTTTAATTTATGAATTAGTGGTTTCAAACACTAGTTGTGCTTAGACTTGGGTTCTTCTTGAGAAAAAGAGCCTAAGTCTCCAAAATTGACGCAACAAGAAATTGGGTTTGATAGTCCCAATTAAAGGGTTAAACCTCGAGAGAGTAATTACCCGACTTGAACCCTAGTTGCTTGGGCAATTATGCATACCCAATTGGTCTTGAGAGGGATGGCGTAGAGACTCCTGCCATTGATTCAGTTCCGGCGGTGAGGGATTTTTCCGGATGTGTTTCCTGTTGCTGGGCACGTTGCCAGACAAGATTGTTGATTTCGGTATTGATTTGGTGGTCGGGCGCCGTATAGTATGGCACCTGCAGAGTTAAAGAAGTTGAAGGAGCGGCATTAGGAACTCCTCGATAAGGGGTTCATTGGTAGGTCAATATGGATGTGCGTTCTGCATCGAGTCGACCTTGTGGACTCCGAGTTGCTATTGTTGAAGGATGTGTTAACTCGATTGTTGTTGAAATTATTAGTGTTCTGTGAGATCTATGAGCTACCTTTCTGTGTTGCAGGGCGTTATTATTTGTTGGTTATAGGCACATATGGTGCGGTTGTATTGGGGTCTCATAGTGGAATTCGAGCGTGAAGAGTATTGAGTATTGCTCGGTGGATAGCGTATCGGTTATGTCCTTTTAGGTTTGTGTAGTGTTATGTCATTTGCTTCCCCGTGGTTATGAGGATTTGCTTTTGGTTCTAGACAGCAAATTACGCGTGGTTGTTGATTTTGAGCATAGTGACTTGAGGTGTTTAATGTAGACCGGTGTTTGGATGAGGTCGCGCATTGTAGCGAGGTTATGTGGAGGTATGATCCTTCGGGCTAGATTTGTGTGTTCTGGTTCTAAGATGTGTGGTGGGTTCTCAGCATTTGCGTTGGGGTGGTAGTGGTGAGCTTGCGGTACAGCTCTCTCATTTGAGTCACTTTCCATGAATTGAGTACATTTGGACTGTTGCTAATTGGTGCACAGGTTGCACGGGTTGTGGATTGAGAGTATATCGATGTGTCATATCTCTAGAGTAGTCGTGTTGGATGAGATGAGGTCATGGAGATCTAGAATAAATACTATCAGATTCGATTTCAGCATGTTGAAAGAGTAATATCGATGTTCGGCTTAGAAATTTACTATGGTTCTTGCCAAAGGAGAGGGAGCTTCATGAATGATTGGTTTGAGGAATGGTTATGACTTTCTGCATGTTTCGTTCATCATTGGCAGTATACGAAAGTGTTAGAATAAGGCTTTATTTGATAAGAGGTATATTGTCGGTATTCGGTTGTTTTGAGCAACTGTTGTGATTAGAAGTTATCGCTATGAGTGGTCGAGTTATGTGGTATATCATGTGATTACATCTGGGGATACCGATATGGTTCGATACAGCTGGTTTGAACTTATTTAGTGTATAGGTGTGAGGTTCTGATATTATAGATAAGTACGAGATTGGAAATTTGGTTCTAAGGTTCATAGGCTTGGTTGGATTGCGGAAAACTTCAGCTACGTTGTGCTATCGGACCCATATGAGATATGGTGATGTGGGATCACCCCCGGGTATGTGCATGGTAAGGTTATACAGCGATTTGATGGTTTTCGGAACAACTCTGGGCACGTTCGAGGACGAACGTATGTTTTAGTGGGGGAGGATGTAACGACCCGGCCGGTCGTTTTATGAATTCCAGCCCCGTTTCCCCCATTTCTGCTTCTTTATGTCTTGTTCAGCTGTATTATGTGGTATCGGGTTGGTTGGTTCGAGTTCGGAGTGGCTTTGTGGAGGAATGAGACGCTTAGTCTCTTAAGTTGGCCATCTAGTTGGAAAGTCAACCGGAAGTTGACTTGTGAGTAAACGATCTCGAAATTTGGTTTTTATGATTCTGATAGCTTCGTGAGGTGATTTGGGACTTAGGAGCATGATCGGAATGTAACTTGGAGGTCCGTGGTAGATTTAGGCTTCAATTGGCGAAATTAGAATTTTGGCGTTTTCCGGTCATTAGTGGAAAATTTGATATCGGGGTCAGAATGGAATTTCGGAAGTTGCAGTAGGTCAGTTGTGTCATATGTGATGTGTGTGCAAAGTTTCAGGTCATTCGGACGAGGTTTGATAGACGTTTTGATCAAAAGCGGAATTCGGAAGTTTTTGGAAAACTTAGGCTTGAATCTGATGTTATTTTCGTTGATTTGGCGTTGTTTTAGGTGTTTCGAAGATTGGTATAAGTTTGGGTAGTGCTATTTGACTTGTCCGTACTTTTGGTTGAGGTCCCGGGGGCCTCGAGATGATTTCGGGTGGTTGACGGGAAGTTTGGAGTTAGAAATTTGCAGCTGAAGTTGTTTAAGTTCCTGTCATAACCGCACCTGCGGCTTGGGGACCGCAGGTACGGGCCCGCAGAAGCGCAATGAGGGTCGCAGATGCGGCCAAGGTTGAGGAAGATTGGAATCGCAGATGCGGAGGTTCGAGCGCACATGCGATAGCGCAGGTGCGGGGTTTTGATCGCAGGTGCGGTCCTTGAGTGGATAAGTGACTTCCGCAGATGCGCACCTGGGACCGCAGGTGCGGGTCTGCAGGTGCGAGATTTTGCCCTCAGAAGCGGTTTAGCTGGGGGCAGAACATATAAATTATGGGCTTCGTGATTTTCAGCCTTTCTTCACCATATTTAAGACGATTTTGCAGCTTTTTGGGAGATTTTGAAAAGGGAATTCAAGGGAACTTCATTGAGGTAAGATTGTTGAACCTAAAACTCGTTTCTATGGTGTTATTTCACTGATTAGGCTTGAAATTTATGGAAATTAGTGGTTAAAATTTGAAGAACTAGGGCCTGAAAATTGGAGACCTAAATTTAGAGATTTGAGGGGTCATTTGTGGTCGGATTTTGGTATTCTTGGTATGTATGGACTCGTGGGAGGATAAGGGTTCTACTGACGTGATTTTTATCGGATTCCGAGATGTGGACCCGGGGGTCGGTGTAACGACCCGACAGGTCATTTTGAGCTCTACCGCATCGATCGACGGTTTGAGGCCGCAAGCAGCTTCATTTCAGGTATTATGACTCGTACGCGTGGTTGGAATTGAATTTCGGGAAGTTCGGAGTCGATTTGGAAAAAGAATTCTCATTTCGGAAACCTTAAGTTGGAAGAATTGACAAATAGTGGATTTTTGAGTAAACGACCTCAGAATCGGGATTTGAAGGTTCCAGCAGGTTTGTATGATGATTTCGGACTTGGGCGTATGTTTGGATCAGGTTTTGGATGACCCGGGAGCGTTTCGGCGCCTATTGTGGAAGTTAGCATTTTAGAAGAATTTCGTAATTTGGGTTGAAGTGTATTTCAATGCTATCGATGTCCATTGGGAATTACGAGTCTGGGAATAGCTCCGTGCGGTGATTCTGGTATTGGGAGCGTGATCGGAAGTGGATTTGGAGGTACATAGATCATTTTGGAGTCATTTGGCGAAAGTTAGAAATTTGAAAGTTTTTGAGAAGTTTGACCGAGAGTTGACTTTTGATATTGGGGTCGGAATCCAGTTCCGGAAGTTGGAGTAGATCTGTAATGCCGAATTTGACTTGTGTGCAAAATTTGAAGTCATTCCGGATTGATTTGATATGTTTCGGCGCAAAATATAGAAGTTGGAAGATTTGAAAACTCATAATTCGATTCAATGCGCGATTCATGATTTCGACGTTATTTGAGGTGATTTGAGGCCTCGAGAGAGTTCGTATCATATTTTGGGACATTTTGGTATTATTGGTTAAGGTCCCGAGGGCCTAGGGTGGATTTCGGAAGGTTAACGGAATGGATTTCGGACATAGAAAGCTGCTGAAATTCTGTTGCAAAAGTTGTTCACCAGAAACTTTCTGATGCGAGGAGTCGATTTTGGAAGCTCATATCTTGCAATCTATAAAGAATTAGAAATTTGCAAAACATGGAAGTTGTAGCCCTTGCATTCTAGTTTCCATAAACATAAACCGTTCATCATTTGCATATTTGTACAGAAAGTTATGTTCAACTTAATGAAGGCTGGTAAAGCTGTTTTGCAATTTCCCCAGAAATTTCTAATGTAAGGAGCCTACTTTGGAAGCTTATATCTCGAAATCCATAAGGAATCTACAAATGTTTTGAAACATGAAAGTTGTAGATCTTTGATTCTAGTTTCCGGAAAGTTAAACTATTTATCATTTGGAGATTTGTACAAGAAGTTATGGTCCGTTGACTAAAGGCTGATAGTAATTCATTTTTGCCCGAAAATCAGGCAAAGTCGCATTTCATACATGCGACTTGCCTAGGCAGAATGCCTAAAAACGGGAGTCATTCATTTTTACTCATTTTTGAGTTTTGAATCTCGGATTTGGGCGATTTTTGGAGCTTTTGGAAGAGGGTTTTCACCTAGCACTTTGAGATAAGTAATTTCTACACAACATGAGTTTAATACATAGATTATGGATTGATTAACATGTAAAAATTGGTGAAATCAAGGGTTTAGATGAAAATCTAGGTTTTGTATAAAAATGACATTTGACCACGAAAATGGTTATGGAATTTGGTAAAAATCATATATTTGACTTCATAAGGTTATGGGTAACAACTTTCTTTGAAAATTTCCGGAATCTGGGCACGTGGGCTCGGGGGTGAATTTTAGGAATCTTACATTTAGGGTTGGGTAATCACCTTAATAGTTGGAATATGAAGTTTTGAGCGTACATTGATTTGTTTATACACCATTTGAATAGTTTTGGATTGTTCGGCAACAATTTGGGGTCTGAGCTCATTCATGGACCGGAAAATAAGCATTGAGATGAGGTGAGTCTCCTTTCTAACCTTGTAAGAGGAAATTGTCCCCATAGGTGAATTAATTGGATATGTGCTTCTGTTTGTGGGGGCTACGTACGCACGAGGTGACAAGAGTCCGTGCGTAGCTACTATTATGCTTAAGTTTGGGTAGTCTAGGACCCAAAAGCATGCTTTACTTGCAATATTTGAAATCTTGTGGTCAATTTAAAAATGCTTAAAACATATCGAACGTGTAAATGAATTTCTAAAAGACTAGTCATCATTTCTTGATTTTTAAAAGAAAAATTGCCTTTTCTTGGATAATTGTTTCCTGATGAAGTCTTGATTGACTGTTTGAATGTGTGTATCCATGGGTACCTGCGTCGCATGTATGATTCGCGAGCGGGGTAACTCTATTATTTATATTTGACCGCGTCGCACGTATGATTCGCGAGCGGGGTAATAGATGCATCTATGGTTCGCGCCATTCGACCCTCTGGCAGTGCACAGTTTAAATATTGTTGGATCAGGCCGTACGACCTCGGCATGATTTGCGCATGCTTGTATTGCTAGCCTTGAAATTCATAGATGTTGATATTTGTTCTCCCTGGCCTGAGATAAATGTATAAATGATGAAAATGAATTTGGAATTTCCTATAAATGAAAGAATTGTTTACTTGCCTCATGCTACTGAGTTACATCCATTTTTATGAAAATCCTTGATTTACTATATTATTGGAATGTCATTGGACCACTAGTAAGTGTCGAAGTCGACCTCTCGTCTCTACTTCTTGGAGATTAGACGGGATACTTACCGAGTACACGTTGTTTTTGTACTCATGCTACACTTGCTGTGCATTTTTGTTGCACAGGCACATGTACCTCTAGCGGCCCGATGGGCGTAGTAGCATGGATGATACGGAGACATAGGTGAGCTGTATCTCTCAAGGCGACTCGCAGCCAGCATAGTCTCTTTCAGTGTATTGTATTTACTTTCTTTTCAAATTTATATTCCGGACAGTTATTGTATTACACCTTGTTTTTCTAAAAATTGCTCATGCACTTGTGACACCAGGTTCTGGGATGATTATGGGGTTATTCAGTATTCAGGAATTGTTAAAGACATCCTTATTATTTCAGCAAATTTCATTATTTATTGTTTAATGTATAAAAGAAAAATGATTTCAATATATACTAAAATGGGAATTTAATTAACTTCTTAGTGTTGGCTTGCCTGACAGCGGTGTCCGGCGCCATCACGACCCTTGGTGGATTTTGGGTTGGGATATTGGGTTTGGCCAATTTCGGGATTTTTGATGTAAATTGGTTATTTTCGAGTGGGCTTTGTTCCCTGAGCATATTTTGATGGTATGGTACCGTTTTTGGTTAGATTTTGAGCATCCGGAGGCCGAGTCGAGAGGCAAAGGCATCGCGGGCTAGGGTTTGGACCGAACTGATGTAAGTAATGATTGTAAATATTGTCCTGAGGGTATGAAACCCTGGATTTCTCATTGTTGTGCTACCTTGAGGTGACGCACGTGCTAGATGACGAGCGTGGGATCGTGCACCGTAGGGGATTGTGACTTAGTCCGTCCCGTATGACTGTTAAGTCGCGTATTTGATTGAAAACCTTTTGATATCATTGTGGTTTGGAAAGTATTACTATGTTTTGGGTTGAATGCCATATTTGGGCCTCGTGCCAACTGTTTTGGGCCCTTAGGGGCTTTTTACTACTATTCCTCACTGTTTTGACTTAATATTTATACTCAGCCATGCTGTACTTTACTGTTTTCATAACTCAGCCGTATTTACTCCGTTTTGATATTTTAAATGATATTTTTGGCTGAGCATCATGTTTTATTGTTGCCCGAGTGGCTTGAGAGATTCCTAACTGAGTGAGGCCGAGGGCCTGCGTTGTGAGGATATTATGGGATCGGGCTGCGCGCCGCAGCAGGTTGTTATTGATTCATGATATTTTGAGGTCGAGGGCCTGATTGATTTATGCCACGAGGTGGCTTGTTATTATGAGGACGAGGGCCTGACTGATTTATGCCACGAGATGGCTTGTTATAGCTCTTGGACTGTAGGAGCCCCTCCAGGAGTCTGTACACCCCTAGTGAGCGCGGGTACCCAGTGTGAGTGATGTGATGTAGCCCGAGGGGATGTTATTGTTTCATGTTGTTGACCGAGGGGCTGTTCTTGATCCATGTTTTTGCCCGAGGGGCGGTTCTTGATTCATGTTATGCCCGAGGGGCTGATTACGAGTGATTGTGAGGTAGCCCGAGGGGCTGGTTCTGTTGATAGTACGCCCAAGGGGTGGTTTATGATACATGATTTGCCCGAAAGGCTGTTTACGTTTCTATCATTTTTACTCACTGTTTTTATCACTCGTTTGAAACTATTGGAAAGGTGCTTTAAAAAGGGAAGGGTTTTTACTGAAACTAAGTTTGATTTACGAAATAAATGATTTCTGCATTGTTTTGAAAATGTACTGTATTTGTTGTAGCGTTATGACGTGGTTTACGTGTTTTCTTACTGCTCAGATTTCATTTACTTTTATTACTTACTGAGTTGGCGTACTCACATTAATCCATGCACCTTGTGTGCAGATTCAGGTATTTCTGAACCCGGTAGCGGGTATTGATTGCTCAATGGCAGAGTCATCAGAGTTAGCAAGGTAGATGCCCGACGTTCGCAACCCTACTCTTCTCCCCCTTATCTTCCTTAGCCTGTTATTGTATATTTTCAAACTCTTCGTTATATTCAGACCTTAGTAGATGCTCGTGACTTGTGACACCCCGATGTCGGGCTTGTATATTTATTCCGCACTGGTTATTTAGACCTTTATTATGAGATTTCTTGTTAAATTAATGGCTTAAAATGTCTTTTAATGAAAAATGGTTTAATTTGAGAATTGTGTCGGCTGGCCTAGTTTCACGATAGGCGCCATCACGACCGGGTCGGTTTTTAGGATCGTGACATACAAGTTTACCAAGACCTGGTAGTACGAATCACGAGCTTCTAAGATTTGGAATTTCAAAACTGATACAAATAAATACACGTTTTGTTTGAAGGTTACATAAACAGATTAGCAATACTCTAAACTACCAAGGACAAGTGGCAGCTATATCCAAATGCACGAAAATCGTCCGAAGTGATCGTATAACAGAGCGGACAAGGATAAGGATACACATGTGGGTCACAGTAAAGGACTAAGCGGAAATCACTTGAGTAACAACAACAACTGGAAAACATGGAATATCAACTTCAATTAACTAGTATATTGGAGGCCTAAGTACAAATATAACAATTAAGAAGAAAACACATGTTCTTTACAAGTTCAAGTAAGGGCATGAATGGCTAGCATGGTGGAAGGCTTATACTGAACTGTAACAGAATAGATACAACATGAGTATAATTGTAAAAGCAGGAATAGACATGGTAATTGCAAGTTAAGCAAGTAAAAGACATGGAAAGTGCAACAACAATTGAGATAAAGGTCAAGAACAGGACAATAACAATAAGTCGCACCAAATATGTAAATACAACAATAACAACTCAAGGTAAGGGCGCAACCGTATACACGGGAAATAAATATCACATCATAATGCATGTCCTTCGTCCTCACCTACACGGAAACAACCTTCGTGCCATCACTTCACCATAACATACAAGCATAACAATATAAATGAAATGGCACGGCATCACCCTTTGTGCTTTTACTCTCAAATGATATGGCACGGCATCACCCTTCGTGTTTTACACTCTCTCTCACATGATAATGTATAAACAATGGCACGGTATCACCCTTCGTGCTTTACACTCTCTCTCACATGATAATGTATAAACAATGGCACGGCATCACCCTTCGTGCTTTACACTCACCCTCACATGATAATGTATAAACAATGGCACGGCATCACCCTTCGTGCTTTACACTCTTCCTTACCAAGCATATGTATATAAATGACAAACAAGGCAGGAAGCATAAATAACATCAAGGAGAGTGCTTAAACGGATAATCCAATCACATTCCAAATCACAACTTTCCAAGTCAACAATGGTTCAACAACCCTCAAGAACCGTATTATTCAAATACTTCCACGAATCTCATAAATGATCCACAACACAAGTATAGAGTCTAGCATCTCAAGAATATCCGTTGTAGTAATATAGTAATGATTTTGCATAGAGATGACCAAATTAGACACATCAATGTATTCTTACAATTTTTATCGAGTTTGATTAAGTTATAACAAACTAAGTCTTGATATCTATCATTTAATATTATGTCCTTAGTATCTAAGAGTCAAGGCATTAAGCAGAATGTCACGAAATTCTACAAATACAAATATAACATAGTCCACCCCCCGAGCATGATTAACCCTGGCACATACATATATGCTCGTCACCTCATATATGTATCACCCTAGCATGTAGCAAACAATGACAAATAGGAGAAAAATTCCCTCAACAAAGCTAGGCAAAACACTTACCTTGATCCAGCTAACTCAATACTCAACTTAGCCTTTTCCTCTACAAATTCCCCTCCGCTCGACTCAATCTAGCGATTGACAAATTGAATACACCACACAATGCAAGAGAAAACAATTTCAACAAATAAATCTATGAATTTTATTCAATTTCTAAAGAGTCGACAAAAGTCAATGGCGCCCGCCCGGTCAAAACCCGGGTCCAAAGGTAGGTCTTGACTACCCATAGCCCCACGAGTCCAAATATGTGTTTTTTTTCAAATCCGAGTCTTATTCGACTCTCAAATCTCAAATTTTCACTTTTCAAAACTTTGACAAAATCCCCAAATTTTTTCATAGTTTATCCATGAATTTGATGTTAAATCTTGTATAAAATCATGAAATATAGTTGGAAATTGATTGAAGATACTTACCCAATGATTTGGCATGAAAATCCCCTCTCAAAATCGCCTCACCTCAAAGCTAGGGTTCAAAAATATGAAAAAATAAAGCAAAAACTCGGAATTCTCAGCACTTAACAGGTTGCAGATGTCGCATTTGCGACAGGGGGTTCGCAAATGCGAGCCCCGCAATTGCGAAAAACACATCGCAATTTCCAACCTGAAGGAGTTCTGCTGAGGTCCACATTTGCGACAAAAACTTCGCAAATGCGAAGACCAGCCTTCGCAAATGCGGCTGCTTCATCGCAAATGCGAAAAGCTGCCCAGTCGCCCAGGCTTCGCAAATGCGAGGTTTCTTCGCAAATGCAATGGCCGCATTTGCGTCCAAAACATCGCAAATGCGAAGATACCAGAACCAGAAATCAAAAAATATGCAAGAACATTCCGAAACTAATCCGAAACTCACCCGAGCCCTCGAGGCTCCAAACCAAATATGCACACAAGTCTAAAAACATAACACAAACTCGCTTGCGCGCTCAAATCATCAAAATAGCTTCAAAAACCACGAATTAGACGCCAAAACGCATGAAAATCAAACTAAACTTCAAGAACTTCTAGAATCACAACCTGTGAGCACGTGATTTTTGCCTCACATGAATTACTCCTACAAAAATCCAAAAATTAGATATCTTCTTTAATTATTTGTTATTTTAGGATTTATTATAGAATTATCCTGATTGTTTGCCTTCTGTTGCATGTTTAATTTTATTTAAATCATAAATATACAAAAATACATTGCATTTGCATTTAGGACTTAATTTTACATTTTTCTTGATTAATGAGTAATTTAATTTGTTTTACAAAAATGGAAAAATCACAAAAAAAATGATGGTTTATTTTGCATTGTTAGCTTTGACTTTTGTTAGTTTTCTTTTAATTTAGTCTTTAATTAGTTTTGGTAATTATTAGAGTTAATTAATTTAATGTAGTAGGATAATTTGGGTTAGGAGTTAAATTAGGTTTTACTTTATCTTTTTTATTTATTATTTTTCTTGTTTTTAAAAGAAAAAGCAATTAAAAAGAAATTTGAAAGGGAAAAGAAAAGAATGAAGAACATCAGATTTTTGGGCCATTTTACTTTAATTCTCTCAACCCCAGATAATTGCACCCTGAAACCCAACCGAAACCAGCCCAGACCCGTCCCAAAACCCGGGTCTAACCTGGTCTGCCCCACCAATAAACCAAACGACCCCGTTTAAACCACCCATGATCTAGACCGTCATCTCAGTTGATCAAACGGTCCGGAACTGATTCACTTTTAATATTTAAGTGTCCGAAGCTTACCCCCCCCCCCCCTCTCTCACTCGTCTCTCTCAACCCCTCATCTCTCAGAGACCACAACAAAAAAACCCTAGAAGCCGCCCTAGTTTCCACCGCCTCGAGCCCGGCGGCTCCACCACCAAACCACCCCAAATCAATACCCCAAACTCCCCTTCATCCCCTCATTCTAAATCTTCACATCTCTTCCCTCGAATCTGTCCCAAATTCTTCGAATCTCAAATCGAAGATCCGAACCCTAAACTCCCAAAACCTAAATCAGTGTGCCTTTTTGAGGATTTGAAGTCGAAATTGGTTTTATTCATGTGTTTTCATTTGAGAACACATGATTAAAACCCATTTCGGTCAAAATCGAAAGCTCGAGGTTGAATTCAAGTTTAGGCACGTCCAGTTCCTTTAGGTACTTCTCAATCTCTTTTCATTTTTTCTTGCATGTTTCTTTCTTTTAAGATCCTTTTCGTCTCTTTTTTTTGTTTTCTCTTTTCTTTTCTTATGTGTTCATCTTTCTGCTTGTTCTGTCTGCATAATTAGTTTAATATTAAGTTTAGCTTTTTTGCTTTATTAATTAGTTCAATTCCCTTTTTTTTGTGTTGGTTTCACATTAAAGAGTTACTGATTTTTCTTTTGGGAGATTCTGGGTAGCCCATTGAATTATGACGGCTAACTAGGGCTCGAGTTGAATTATGAAATCAGAAAGCCCAAAAAAGAATTGAATTGGGTTTTTATAGACCCATTAGCACTTTGAATTGGGTCAGTTTGACCCATATTCTCTTCTGGCTTCAGGGGTAATAACAGGGGTATTGAAGGGTAAATTAGAAAATCTAGGTAGAGAATCTCTTGTAACTGACTGAAGGAAGCTTCCTAGAAGCTGTCCTTGGGACCTAAATAAAAATTGATTTTTTAAGTTAAGGGTATTAGAGCAAGAATGAATATTGGAAAAGGTTTAGGGTGCAAAATAAATGCATTTCTGCAGCCCTAAAACCTTGCCTATAAAGGCATCTTTACTTCACTAGCAAGGCAGAAAAATCAGAGATAAAAAACTCCTAAAAAACTGAGCTGTTGAATCTGAAAAGAACACTAAATTTTTCTGCATTTCTTGGTTGAAAAAACTACTTGACATTCTTTTCAGTTTTGATCTGTTGATCCTCCTTTGGTCAGAATTTTTGAAACTTCAAATTCCTGCATCTAGGTGAAGAAATGGTTTGATTTTTAGGGTTTGAAAGTTTGATTTGAGCTTGTTTGTGTGGAGTACTGTCTAGTTGCTGTTTCAGTTTGAATTCCTTGGGTTTGGGCTGATTTCAACACTGTTTCATTGCTGTCTTGCTGCTTACTGCCTACTGATTCTGCACTTCTCTTGATTTCCTTCTTATTTCCAGGTATTTTCAGCACTATGGATATCACTTAAGTGTAATTTGAAGTTTGGATCTAGAAAATGTGATGAAATCTGATGCTATTTGTTAGAGTCTCATTTCTCCTTCTTTGAATTTCATGCACAGCTGTAATACTTAGCTTTAGAAAGGTTCTAATTAGCATATTGATCATGAATAGAATATAATTGAAATCTGGAGTATATTAGTTTATTAAGTGTTGTTCTCCTACGTTTTCAAAATTTATTAAACTCTGTAGTCAGTTTGGATTTCTTTTGTCTTGTTTGTTCATCTCTGTATTTACCTTTTTGAATCTGGTTTGTACTAGTGGATAAATTATGAGTTTAGCTTCTTTGGTTTACATAAGTTAGCATCAAAATATTTCCAATCAAGCTGTATGTGTTACATCTGTGTTAGTTCAGCTGAAGTCAGTGGTTCATTTGGTGTTGATTTCTGATTTTGAGTTTTACCAGAATGATAAATATAGGCTAAAATATAAAACTTCCCTTTAGGAGTATAGATTAGTAGATGTTTCTCTTTTTCCGTCATTTTGAGGTTATGCATGTTCTTGGTTAAAGTGGTGATGGTAATGAATGTTGGATATCAAAAGGGGCTATTGTATGATTGTATCTTCTGCATAGAGATCAATTGACGTTAAATATGCTTTGGTATTTGTGTAAAAGACAATCAGTATTTGTTTTAATTTTCATGCAACAATCTAATTTGTAACTTTGAATTCGAATGCCTTGGTGTTTTGTGCCATGTGAGGACTCAACCTTGAGTCTCATGTTTGCTGAAGCTGGTCCATTCTCAAGTTTGGGCTCTCTTTTTGGACCCAGCTTGGACTTTTGTGAAATTGGCGTTGTGGGCAGTCTTGCATTTTGTAGGCTATTAGGCCTCACGCTAGGCCCAGGCTTTTAAGTACACCGGATCTCGTTTATTGTTAGTCCACCGTTTAATGAATTAAGTTTGACCTTTTAGCATAGAAGGTGATTTCAATTCCTTTAGGTTTTTCCTTAACTAACTAGACTCTTTAAAATGGGTTGAGGTGTGCCATATTAGCCAAATGTATAATTTATGGCCCTCATAAGCTAATTTAGAAACCTTTTTGGGTTAGAATAAATTGAGGTGCGCCATGCCAAATAAAATTTCAAAATGCATGGCCCTCGCTTGATGAATACTTTAATCCTTAGAAATCGAGGTGCGCCATTTAGTTGAATTTTCCATGGCCCTCGCAAATTTGAAAGTACGTAGTCACTTTAGGCAAGCTATTTTAAAAAATTAATTTCCTAAACTCGGGTGTGCATTTATGTGACCCAAATCCAAATCTCAACAACGTTAAATAAAATGTGTTGTGGACTGCGGGTGCATTTATGTGACGTGGCTCAAGACGTATTTTAAATAACGTTGAATCTTCCTAAAATAATCAAAAGCGGTTTAATAAGTTAAAATTGTACCATAGGTTAAAACATGTATTAAAATCAGATAATATGCTAATTATGATAGTTTAAGCGACTGTGCTAGAACCACGGAATCCGGGGATGCCTAACACCTTCCCCCGGGTTAACAGAATTCCTTATTCAGAATTTCTGGTTCGCAGACTTCAAAAGGAAAATCGAAATTTTCCTCGATTTGGGATTTAAAATAAACCGGTGACTTGGGACACCAGAAAACAAACCATCCCAAGTGGCGACTCTGAATAAAAATGAATAAATAATTCCATTTCGAATAATATCACTTAAAGTGGAAAAACTCCCTTGAGCCACCTTCGGGTGTGTAAAAAGGAGGTATAACAGCTCTGGCGACTCTGCTAGGGATCCAAACCCAGAACTTCGGTTCAGGGTTTAAGAATTCGAGCTTAGAATAAGTGTTATAGTTGGCTTTGTTTATTATCTGATTTTCTTCATATTTGGGCCGAATGTGCTAAATGCCGCTTTTTACCGCATTGATATTATCTGAACTGTATATAAACTGTTACGAAACCCTTCTCTTCTCATCTTCGGGGATGTGCACGCTGGTGTGACTCCCTATTCTGTTAGTGTCATACCTTAAATAAGAAAGAGGCTCGGACAAGTTACAAAGCCGGATGGCCTTTTGGTTCCCGGTACGTAGCCCCATCCTCGGCTCGAGTTGTCCGCTCGGGTACATAAGTCTAGAACAATATACCCAGGTTTTATACTTAGAACAACTCAGCCTCATGCCGGATCCCTAGTAGGAATGTTTGTTTGCATCATGTGCATTTGACTTTGGGGACTCAACACAAGGGTTGGGTCCGCCTAGGACAGGTGGACCCCAAAAACAAAGACCATCCTGATGCATATTTTACGTGCTACTTGTGCAATTATTTGTTTCGGTTTGCATGTTGACCGGTTGCTAGAATAAGGAAGGAATGGGGAAAATAAAATTGAGGTATGAGAGAGTTGATTACCTGTTTTTGAAAAAACCTGGTGTCCAAAATAAGCCGAAACTCTGCCGAAATTTCAAAAAAAAAGGAAAAAGAAGAAAGATTTTGGTTTCAAAAGTTTCATGTCTTTTCTCTATTTTTATTATGTCAAAACTGACCAAACTACGCAAGTTTGATTCTCACCGGATGTGAGATACGTAGGCAACCCCCATCGGGTCCAACTTCATTTTTGCAAAAAATAACCCAAAAAATGAATTGCTGTTTATTCTATCTTAAATAAAATTAGGTAGTGTCGTTTTTGTCTAAAATAGCCGAATGTCCCCAAAGGACGCCGGAAGGCTATTTTTGCAAGAATAACTACCTACAGCCCTTTTTCAAATTTTTTGCTACTAAGTTCGCATGGTGTTTTAGGATTGGTTGGTAGATTTGGTTGAGGTCCCGGGGGCCTCGTGTGAGTTTTGGGTGCTTAACGGATTGGTTTGAGACTTATGCAAATGGTTGGAGTTGCTGCACCTGGTGTAATCGCACCTGCACACTTTGGGCCGCAGGTGGGACGCCGCAGAAGCGGCCATCGATCCAGAAATGCAACTTTGGTCCTGCCCAGCTGGGACCGCAGAAGCGGTTAGAGTCTTGCAGAAGCGGACTCGCAGGAGCGGAGAAAAGGACGTAGAAGCGGGCGCGCAGAAGCGGCCCTTGACCGCATAAGTGATTCTTGAGGACTTAAGTTAAGTCCGCACCTGCGATGGTTTTTCTACAGGTGCGGTGCACCCCTCGCAGAAGCAGAAATCGCAAGGCAGAAAAGAGAGAATTCGAGGGTTTGGTGTTCATTCCAAAAAAATTCGATTTAGAGCTCAGATGAAGGCGATTTTTCAAGAGATTTTCAGAGGAAATCATTGGGTAACGATTCCTAATCCTATTTTGATCACATTTCATTAATCCATAGTTGTTTCCTTCATTAAATTAATGAATTTGAGTGAGGAAGTTTGGAAATTGGGGGAAAAGTTCCCCAACCAAAAATCTGAGAATTGAGTGGGATTTAGGCGTCGAATTTGGATGATTTTTGCACGAGTGATCTCGTGAGTGAATGGGTGTTCACAATTTGTGACTTTTACCTTATTCGAGACGTGGGCCCGGGGAGCATTTTTGGGCGTTTTTTCTATTTTCTTGCCTTAGCTTTGATATCATTAGCCAAATTAGTTGCTTGTAGCTATATTTACGTTATGTAATTGATTTGATTAGATTTGGGCCACTCGGAGTTGGATACTCGTGGCAAGAGCATGATCTCGGTTTGATTAGAGCTTGGTTCGAGGTAAGTGGCTTGCCTAACCTTGTGGGGGGAACTCCAATTAGGATTTGGTACTGTTTGATATATAAGCGTCGTGTACGTGAGGCGACAAATGCGTACACGGGCTATTTGTTGAAAAACCCCCATTTTCATTAAGAAAATATCGGTTTTCCTTTAAATTGAGCAACACTAGTATATGTAACTATCTTGTTTAGCTTGGGAAAGCATGCCTACGTGCCTTAACTGTAACAGCCTTAACTGCCTATCTGAACTCTGTGCAGCATGTTTTAGTGAAATTTCATGTTCTTCCTTGACTCGAACATAGCCAAATTGTGTTTTCTTGCTGTAACGATTATCTCTTTTTGGTTGAGCTACATATTTACTTTGGGACTACGGAACGGTATTCCGGGAGATCCCATGTACTGCATATTTACTTTGGGACTATGGAACGGTATTTCAGGAGATCCCCCTGCACATTTACGTTTGGGACTACGGGACGGTATCCGGGAGATTCCCCTGTACATTTACGTTTAGGACTACGGGACGGTATCCTGGGAGATTCCCTGTTGATATATTTGTGTACTAAACTGTTGTTTTCTGTGATTTCATTCTCGTTAAATTTTTATAATTATCTTTACTGCAATATTTTAATTTGTTTCATTTCATTTTATTATATACCAGTAGGGCCCTGACCTGATATCGTCACTACTCGACCGAGGTTAGGCTTGGCACTTACTAGGTACCAGTGAGACGAGATGTCTGTTGCATTACCAGTGAGACGAGACGACTGTAGAGACTTCGAGGTATATCTGCTGCGTCCGCAGACCTAGGAGTCCCTGTCTACTCTTCCTCAAGTTAAAGACTTTCTTCTATTTTTCTTCGTTGATAGATTTTGGAGTTTAGAAGCGTTGTTTTCTTTCTGTAGCTTGTGACTCATGATATTTCAGGTTTTGGGAGCGTTTATGTTCAGTTCGAGAGTGATTATTGTATATGCCGAGCGGCATCTAAAATTCTTAATTTAATTTACCTGTTAAATTATTAGTTTTTTCCATGTTTTTGTCTCGTTTTCGCAAAATGTTAGGCTTACCTAGTCGTAGAGACTAGGTACCGTCACGACGGTTCACGGAGGGAAAACTTGGGTCGTGACAATACTGGATATATGCACAACTTTTTATTAGAAAAAATATTTATGGTATATTCTAGTATAAGTATTTTATATCTTACACATACCATGAATATACCAATTATTGTATACTAATTAACATAATCACACATACCTAAAGTTGTTGGAATTCAACATATATATCTTACACATAATTTGCAAGTGTGATACATGTAATAATACTGGAATAATTTTGCCACTTTTTTGTATGTTTTACCGTGAAAATTGCTTTGAGTATATATTCTATATGTCTTTATTTATCCTATGTACACATTTTATACACTCTTAAATTAACATAAATATAATTTAAAACACACAGGAGTATTATATAAGGTAAAAATACCGGACCCTAGACCCTATGTTATAAAAAGTACATTGTATATATGTAGGGTGTATATGCTCAAATCATTAATATACATCAAATAAACAACTTGATACATACACTGTAGAAATACATAAGATAGGCATCAAATACATTTTAGTACATAATAAAAATACATAAGATACTGGTCGGTTGTGCATCAATATAAAAAAAATTCTCAACTCCATGAGACTTTCAAATGCCTTATTTTAAATAGGAATTTTTATATTCCTATGCCATATAGGAAACTATATTAACCTCAATGTTTATGGTTTGATATAATTACATTTAGTATACCTAATTACCAATTATATACCATAGTGATTTTTAAGGGTATTAATTACACTCCTAATTTAATGGTACCGTATATTCCTTCTAATACCACTCCCCCATCTGCTGCAGACAAGAACCCAGAACATCGGTTCAGGGTTCAGAATTCGAGCTTAGATATATTGTTGTATTTGGCTTTATCTGATTTTCCTACATGTTTCATGCTAAATGTGCTAAATACTTTACCGCTTTGATATTATTTGAATTGTATATAACTGTGACGAAACCCTTCTCTTATCATCTCCGGGGATGTGCTTACTGGTTGAGACTCCCTATTCTGTTAGTGTCATACCTTAAAATAAGAAAGAGGCCGGACAAGTTACTAAGCCGGATGGCCTTTTGGTTCCCGGTACGTAGCCCCCTCCTCGACTCGAGTTGTCCGCTCGGGTACACAGTCTAGAACATATACCTAGGTTTTGAACCTAGAATAACTTGACTTCATGCCGGATCCCTAGTAGGAGCGCTTATTTGCATCACGTGCATATGACTTAGGGGGCTCAACACAGGGGTTGGGTCCGTCTAGGACAGGTGTACCCGGAATAATGGACCGTCCTGATGCATCCTACTTGTGCATTTATCTGTTTTGGATTTGCATGCTAACCGGTTTTTAAAGGAAATAGCGATATGAGGGTTAAAGAGAGATAATTACTTGTTTGGAAAAAAACCAATGTCCAAATAGCGTCGAAACTCTGCCGAATTTTTGAGAAAAATAGAAAAAGAAAGAGAAAAAAAAAAAAGAGAGTCTTGTTTTCAAAAATAGTTTGTTTTATGAAAAAAAGAAGAAAAGGAAAAAAAATAGTCTTGTTTTTTTTAAAAAAATAGTTTGTTTGCCAATGGAAAATGAAAAAGAGAAAAAAAAGAGTCTTATTTTATTTACCAATGAAAAAATATAACAAAAAGGGTCTTGTTTTCAAAAATAGTTTGTTTTATTTGCCCGAACTACGCCAGTTTGATTCTCACAGGGTGTGGGATACATAGGCAACCCCCATCGGGTCCAACTTCCCTTTTCGCAAAAATAGCCCAAAACAACAAAAATTTTAATTTTGTCATGAATAAGTCAGATGAGGCCATTCTTGTTTCAAATAAGCCGAATGTCCCCAAAAGGGCGCCGGAAGGCCGTTTTTGCAAGAACAGCCACCCTGAGTCATGGTTTGCGGGTACAGCCTTAAAATCTCCCTTTCGGAAGTGATGAAAGGCCGTATTTGCAAAACCGAGTCTTTGTTTTCTTAAATAACAATTTTGAAAAATAGCCACTTTTCCTTTTAAGTCAAAGTGAGTCATTAAATAGCCAGCTTTCTTTAAATGGTCACAACTTTTCCTTAAATTCCTTTAAATAAACATCCAGGATGACTACAGTTGACATTGAAACCTTCTCAGTCTTGCGTGCAGGCCCGCGGCGATGCCGAATGATGCCCCGCGGGCCCCAGGATGTGAGGCTTTGATGTACTCTTGATCTAGTTATTAATCATCGAGTCTGTATTTTGTTATTTTGAGTCTGCTTTTGTAGTTTCCTTTTCAAGAAAAACAAGTAATCTAGCAGCTTTGTAATCGAAATTTTATTAATGAAAATTTGAAAAAATCCCAAAATTTATTTCCTTATTTTTGCGTTTAGTTGCAAGAACTACGCTTGATCTGATTCATGCGGGATCATGATACGTAGGCAATCTCCATAGGATTCGACCGTAACCAAAAAATAAAAAGGGCAAATAAGAGAAAATAAAAAGAGAGTAAGAGAAAAAGAAAGAAAAGAGCGGAAAAACAATTTTGAGGCAGGGAGAGAATAGGAACAAGAAAAACCGAGGCAAAAGAAAAGAAGGAAAAGAAAAGAGAGGAAAATGAGAGGAAAGAAAAGAAAAGAGGAAAAGGCAAGAAACAAACAATGAAAAACACGAGGTAAGAATGAGAGGAAAGGCATGGCAAATAAAGAAAAATGAAAGCCGGGATGACGCATGCAACCAAGCGAAGTCATAATAGAAATGGTAAACTGCTTAGGTGCAATCATTCCCCAAATGTGCGGTTATCTATCTGTTAACGCTCTAACCGCTAACAAAGTCGTTGATGATGAGTCCGGGCAGGTGGTTAAGTTGACTGGCATTCTGGCAACCCATTCCTCCAACACCCGCTCTAAGGATAAGTCAAACATGGTCAACCAGGAGTTAGAAGCAAGCATTGTCGACCCGTCTAGGGAGGAGGAAGCAGTGGACGTTAATGCAATGAAGGAGGAGATGTATAAACTGAAGCGGCAAATGGCCGAGATGTACCAGGCCTGGTCAAAGGGACATCCACCACCAGCCTACCCTACTAACCCTGCCTACATCCAACCGTTAACTCAGCCTCAAGATCCTCCCACAGTGAACTCATCTCCAGCCTTCCCTACTTACCAGCAGTACTACGGAACCACCTCTCAAACAGCACCACCTCCACCACCCAAACAAATTCCATGCCCTCCACCACCAACTACTCCTGTGTTTGTGGCTCCCCCACCTGTCGCATTACACAGATCCTCTAGTGAACCTTTGTTCCAAACCCATGATAACCAATATTACCCACCCGAACCCACCTTCAAACCACCAGAACCATGTTCTTACACTCCCCGTTTTGATCTCTCAGCTAAAGAAGAGAAGCCTCCCAAGAACCCTGAGCAGGAGGAGATGATACGAAAGGTCAAGAGCTTAGAGCAGTCATTCAGAAATATGCAGGGTCTCGGAGGTCAAGTGAGTGTGGCCTACAAGGATTTGTGCTTGTTTCCCGATGTCCAGTTACCTGCGGGATTCAAGCTACCCAAGTTTGATTTATATGACGGACACGGTGATCCGGTGGCACATCTAAGGGGGTTCTGCAGCAAAATGAGAGGAGCTGGGGGAAGAGACGAGCTATTGATGGCATATTTCAGTCAAAGTCTAAGTGGTGCGGCTTTGGAATGGTACACTCGACAGGATCATGCTCGATGGTATACTTGGGACGATCTGGCCTAGGCATTTGCATGTCACTTTCAGTATAATCTCGAAATTTTCCCAGACCGTCTGTCGCTGACAAAAATTGAGAAAAAGCCCGGGTAAAGCTTCAGAGAGTACGGTTTCCGGTGGAGAGAGCAAGCGGCAAGAGTCGATCCTCCAATGAAAGAAAACGAGATGGTTGATTACTTCTTGTAGGCTTTGGAGCCCACCTACTATGGTCATTTGGTGTCGGCAGTGGGAAAATATTTCAACGAAGTAGTGAAAATGGGAAGTATGGTGGAGGAGGGGCTTAAATCCAACAAAATCATGAGCTATTCTGCAATCAAGGCAACTACCCAGGCTATCCAGAGCAGCACTGGAGCGGTAGTGGGAAAGAAAAAGAAAGAAGATGTGGCAGTAGTTGAATCAAGAGCTTGGTCCAGGGGCCCATCACCATATTACAACCAACCTCGACCCCATCCCCAAACCTACCCCCACACTCCATATAGCCCACCACAACACTATCCCCACTTCTCTGTCCACCATGCCCAAACATACCCCCAACATCCTACCCATGTGCAATGGCGGGCACCCACCCCACAAAATGCTTACCCAACTCAAAACACCTACCAACCCCCAAGAGCCTACAAGAATCCCCCTGGAGCAGGTTTGCGGGCCAGCCAAAATTTCAAGCAAGAGAGGGCACAGAAGCAGAAAACTTTCATCCCCTTGGGAGAGTCATATGCAAACTTGTTTGAGAAACTAAAGCAATATAGCCTGATTGCACCCATTCCTCCGAATCATGTGGACAAGCGTGCAAGAGGCTTTGACCCTTCTAAAAGGTGTGAATACTATTCCAATGTCCAGGGGCACGATGTCGAAAGTTGCCGGGATTTGAAAAGAGAGATAGAAAGAATGATTCAGGAAGGGATAATTGCGGTCCAGGACAATGCCACCCAGAACATTGCACAGAAGCCTTTACCTGCACATGATGATGCACATTTTGTGGGGAAGATCCATGGTGACAGGGAGTATGAGAACGCTCTCGAAAACTTGTTGAATGAAGTCAATGATATTGAAATTGGTGAAGGTTCCAGCAATATTGATGCGAAACTCAGTGGTTAAGATGTCATGCTTGGTAATTAGGAAGACGCTCCATTTCTTGGTCAGCCGGAGTGAAGTTTTGGTGGTTTATATTGTTGTCATTTCTGTTGTCCGGGTTATTTCAGGGTTGTAATCCGGATATTGTCTTGTGACTCAAACCCTTCTATCTGTTCACTTTGCCTTGTTTGTTTAGGCGTAATAGCTTGTTTAGTGCTGTCTAGATTTGTTTGCTTGTTCTGTTGTTTAAACCCTTTCACCGTCAGTCTAATGCAATTCTCTGTTTCCTGCCATTTCTAGTCATTTTGTTTAGTTTTCTTCTCCTTTTACAATTCTTTTCATGCTGGTTCTGGTGACATGACATGCACGCATAATTCTCAGCCTGGTTTTAAAAGTCAGTTTAGTAATGAAGCAATGAAACAATATTGAAGATGTAAGGACATTCGAGGGAAATACGTAAGGGCATTTTGAGATCACTTCGAGCCCAAAATTGTGTGAAACTGGGGCAGACGGAACATAAAGAAACGCTGTTGAAATGCATCATGCCACATCGGTTTGAAACCAAAGGCAAGTTTGCCCCAAGTCTACAGGGGCCATTCGTGGTACCGAGATTGTAGTCCAATGGTGCTGGGTAATTGACAAATGTAGAAGGCAAATGTGTGGATATGGTTAGTAATTCTAGTGCAATCAAAAGATGTTACGTATGTTTTCCTCATGTTTGTTTAATTGTGTAGTTTGTGCTTGGCATGTTTTAGAGATTGGAATGACGAAGGCATTTTGTTATGCTATCCGAACACTTTATCCTTTGTTACCCCTTTGAGCCTCGGTTATTTTCTTGCATACCCCTCTTTCGGAATCAATAATAAAACTCGTAAGCCCGAGCGGGGAAAGTAAGTGGAGAAACAAGAGAAAAACAGTGGAAAAGAAAAAAGAAGAGAAAAGAAAAAGAAAAGAAAAGAAAAAAGAAGAGAAAAGAAAAGAAAAGGAAAAAGAAGAGAAAAGAAAAAGAAAAGCAAAGAAAAGAGAAGGAAAAGAAAAGAAATGAAAAGAAAGAAAAGAAAAAGTGGAAGAAAAGGAAAGATCGCAACAACGAAGTAATTCTATGACATGAACTACGTTTGACTTGATTCCGAAAGGATACGTAGGCAGCCTCTCTCTGAGGTTCAGTCACACCAAATAAAAATCCAAAAGTCCCCAAGAAAGAAACTGGGGCAGAAGTTGTGGTTGTTGTGAGAAATCTGATTGCGAAAGTTGTAATTTTGAGCCCATGTTGAATTGTTTTGAGCATTTAATACCCTTTCTTCCTAACCCTGTCCAAAAGCCTGCATTACGGTCCAAAGAAAGACCTTCTAATCAATCTTCGAGAGATGCCGAGTCAAGCGAGTAGAGGTGAACCATATCAGGGGCAACACTCCGATCCAAACAAGGGAAATGAAGAATGAGAGAGTCTTGATGATAAATGCCCTCACGGGTACCGCAAGGCGATGAAAGCTGAGAGAAAACAAAATGAGAGAGTCTTATTGGTGAAAACCTTCACAGGCACCATAAGGCGATAGTGAGGTGAGAGAAAGACCAAAATGAGAGAGGGTTGATGGTGAAAACCCTTCGGGCACTACAAGTCGAATAAGGATAGTGAATCAGATCGGATAAGCGGAGCATTGAGGCCCAGTTTCACGGCGAAAAGGTACAATAAGAGCTGAACATCAGATTTGCTTAACAGAATAGGCTGCAGGTGCATGTCAAGGTCATCAGAGTCGGTATCCACATCCGATAGGTTTCTACTTTGTAGTTTTCTTGTTAGGAATCATCTCTTTCCATTATCCTTTACTCTGTTTCTTTTGTCTTGTTTACGCCATCTTCCTGAGTCTGTTTGGTCATAACAAGTGAGAAATGACTTCAAAATCTGCCACCAGCTTTCCAATTGAACAAAACGGGATCTGGCCAGCATATCAAATCGTCATAAGTTAGGAAAAAACAGCAGGCACACTGAGTTGGCAACAATCTACATGCTTTGGGATCCTTGTGAAATGCAAGGGCTTGGTATTTGTCAATTCATGAACAACGCAACAAATGAAGGGTTTAGGGTGAACGGATCAAAGGTATTTTCGGTAAAACACGAAAGGTTTGGTACATATCAGATGGAGGGAAGA
>NW_017674022.1:0-37763 GCF_001879085.1 Nicotiana attenuata
ATTCTGAGAGTTGCAGTAGCTTCGTTATGTCATTTGGGATGTGTGTGCAAAATTTCAGGTCATTCGGACGTCGTTTGGTCGGGTTTTTAATCGAAAGTGTATGTCAGAAGTTTTTGGAAAACTTAGGCTTGAATTCGATGAATTTTGAGTAATTTGATGTTTTTTGAGGTGTTTTGATGATTGGAACAAGTTTGAATGATGTTATGGGTTATGTTGGTAGGTTTGGTTGAGGTCCCGAGGGCCTCGGGTGTGTTTCGGGAGGTTAAGCGGATCAATTTCATGCTTTGAGGACTTCAGAAAATTTCAGGTTTCAGTTCTGGCATTTTGGTCATCCCGATCGCGTTTGTTCTTTCGCGATCGCATAGAAACCTTGGAGGGAGCAGTTAAATTGTTCTTCGCATTCGCACAAGTAGGGATGCGATCGCATATCTGGGTGAAATCGTTGATCGCGAACGCGTAGGGATGGTCGCGTTCGCATAGAGTAAGGTGGACCTGAGGCATTGGTTGGAAATTGTTCATCGCGAACGCGGAGGGTGGTCCGCGATCGCATAGAGTAATATGGCAGTGCATCGCGTTCGCATGGGTTCTGTTGCATTCGCATAGAGTCAAATCTGAGTGCTGAGCATTTGTGCTTCGCGATCGCGAAGGTCTTCCCGCGATCGCATAGAAGAAAATATCCCTGGGCAGAATGTTTTTAAAGTCATCTTGTTCGCGAATGTGGGTCTATTTTCACCCATGGCTGCTTGTTTTTGGAGATTTTTGAAGGAAATTAAAGAGGGATTCAAGAGGAATCGACTTGAGTTAAGAATCTTGGTCTTAAAACTCGATTATATTGTGAAATCCACCTAGAAATTCATGGAATCTATGCCTAAAATTGAAGAACTAGGGCTTGAGAATTTGGACTTTTGAATTGGGATTTGAAAGACCATTTGAGGTCGGATTCGAGAACTTTTCATATGTATGAACTCGTGGGAAGATAAGGAATCTATTGATGTAAAAATTTTTGAGTTTCGAGAAGTGGGCCCGGGGCTCGGGTTTTGCTAATTTCGGGATTTTTTGTATTTTTCGATTGTGTTCGCTTGGGCTTTGCTTCCTTAGCATATTGTGACGTATTCATTCAGATTTTGGATAGATTCGACGCGCGTGGGGGCCGATTCGAGGGGCAAAGGCGTCGCGAGCTAGAGATTTAGCCGGTTCGAGGTGAGTAATGATTGTAAATGATATCCTGAGGGTTTGAAACCCCGGATTTGCACATCGTAGTGCTATATTGAGGTGACTTACACGCCGAAAATCGAGCGTGGGGTAGAGCACCGTTGGGGATTGTGACTTGGTCCGTCCCGATTGATGAATTTACCGTGTATTTGACTAAAATTTACTTGTTATCATCATGATTTGGGCTGATTGCCATATTTGGGCTCCGTGCCAATTACTTGAACCCTTCGGGGAGTTTTTATCACTGTTTCCTCACTGTCTTACTTATACTTGAACTCAGTCCTGTTGATATTTTCTGTTTTACAAACTCAGCCACCTATATTCAGATTTGAAACTTAAATGATATTTCTAAATGATGTTTTGGGCTGAGAACTACTCTTTTACTAATGCCCAAGGGGCTTGTGATGATTTTCGGACTGAGTGAGGCCGAGGGCCATATGTGAGGATATGCTGAGTGATATGAGGCCGAGGGCCTGAGATACATTTATATGCCACGAGGTGGCTTGAGTGATGTGAGGCCGAGTGCCGAGTGATATGAGGCCGAGTGCCGAGAGATGATGCCGCGAGGTGGCTTGATATTGTGCTTGGGCCGTAAGGGGCCCCTCTCGGAGTCTGCACACCCCAGTGAGCGCCATCGACGATATATGGATCGGGCTGCACGCCGCAGTGATATATGGATCGGGCTGCATGCCGCAGCAGTTACTATATGATACTAATCTGAGAGTGATCTGAGAGAGAGAGCCTGAGGAGCTGAGAGTGTTCTGAGAGTGAGCCCGAGGGGCTGGTACTGTTCTGAGATATTGCCCGAGGGGCGAACCTTTATGTGTTCATCTTTCATATTTACTTTTCATTTTACCTATTATACTGTGATAATTGTGCCCGAGGGGCGGATTTTCTGTGCTTATCGGCACTACTATTTTGCAATCATTGCGTAACTGTTGAAAAAGTCATTTTCAAAGAGGTTTAAATTGAGCTAAGGTATTTTCTAAAGATTTCACAGCTTCACTGTTTTTCTCAAAGGGTTTTACACTACTTCTATACAGCATGATGGTTTGCTTTACGTGATTTCTTACTGCGCAGTTGTTATTTACCTTTATTACTCACTGAGTTGGAGTACTCACTTTACTCCCTGCACCTTATGTGCAGATGCAGGTATTTATGCACCCGGTAGTGGGTTTTTGGCTGATTGGAGGCAGGGTTATCGGAGTTTAGCGAGGTAGCTGTCAGCGTTCGCAGCACCGCTTTTCTCCCTTTTCGTTCATCAGTCCTGTTTTGTATATGTCAGACCTTGTAGTTGTATTTCTACTCTAATAGATGCTCATGACTAGTGACACCCCGATGTCGGGCTGTTTTTGGGTTGTACTTCCGCATAGTTGTGATATTATCGGCTGTTTAGCATTATTAAATCATGTTTTAGCATGTTTTATTGTTGTTTAGTTGTTTAACTTCGAATTGGATATGTGTCGGTTGGCCTTGTCTTCACGAGAGGCGCCATCACGACCGGGTCTGGGTTTAGGGTCGTGACAAGTTGGTATCAGAGCCTAGGTTACATAGGTCTCACGAGTCATGAGCAGGTTTAGTAGAGTCTCACGGATCGGTACGGAGACGTCTGTATTTATCCTCGAGAGGCTGCGGAACCTTTAGGAAAACATCACATTCTTGAATTCTCATCGTGCGTCCTTGATTCAGCTTGAAAAGTAACTCTTGCAATTCCTTCCACGCGTTTGCATGCGCGCATGAGCGCTCAGTATCAGATGTGCATCGATGGCTTGTGATTCCCTGATTGAGGGGCGAGATGTGATCTCTGTGAGTTTATGTTGGGCCAGTCTGGAGGACTTGAGTCCGGATCTTTGCCTATAGCTTGAGCGCCGAGGTGCTGATTGTGTGAGCAAGTGTTTTTGAACTTATATGTTCTGTAGTTTCCCTATTAGTGGAAGTGACAGCTGGATGATTGTGTGATGAGCATGTTAGTACTGCGAGGTGTATCCATATGATTTGGAGGCGATGAGAAGGGTCTGCTGATGATGGAGGAACTATTAGATGCTTGAAGTTCATCTTGATTCGAGGTATAGCCCGAGTTATGGGCGTGTGAAGAATCTTTCCATGTCCCTAGTTGGGAGTGAAGTAAATTTCATGTTGCGGTATGAGTCCAGACTTAGGAAGATCAAGTGATTGCGTGATGCTTGTGACGGTGGAAGGTATTCAGAGATGTTAGTTGGAGGCAAAGTAGGTGGGTTATCTCCTGCGGAGTGTTTTAAGGTTGTGTGATCCTTATGTTTTCTATTAGAAGATCTCATTTTTAAGTGAAGAATATGTGTTGGAAACCTAAATTGGGTCGCCTAGAGAGTGGGCTTAACTGTTGTGTGAGCGAATGCGAGATTTGCAGAAGAGTTAAAATTCTAGATAATTTGTGTTTCCACAATCTTGTGAAGGATTGAGTTTAATCTCACTATGGTATTATGGCACCAATAGAGTATATGAGTTATGAGTAATTGGGTGTGTTTTGATCTATGGCTTCGAGCCAAGTGGGGGAGTCTGCTATTGATTAAGTTGATTGCACGGCTAGGTGCTATGTTGGTTCCAGTTTGAGGCGTGCTGGTGAGTCAGTTATGGCTTACGGAGATTGAGGTCGAGGATGGCTCGAGTGAAGGAAAATTTTGACAAAGGTTATATGGTGCTTCGTAGGTGTGTGAGAATCACAGGAAGTCTTAAGTTGTTGTTGGTAAAGAATGCTCGGTGCATAGAGCAGGAAGATGCTTGTTTGTATTGGGATGAGGTCCTTCGGTGTCAGAGTGCTAATGAGGCACGGGTGGTTCTGTTCGTTTGATCAGGCTAATTGTAGTTTAAATAGAGTAAATGACCCTCGAGAATGGTTCTTATGTGTTCAAGGTTCTACATGTAACAATTGGGTATCTTAAAGTCGTATATGTGATTAGAAACTGAGTCTCCATTGGAAGAGGTTAAGACTTGTGGTATCCCTATGTTAATTATGGGATTCTACGTACCAGTACCAGGAAGGGTAAAGGCAACGGATTTAGATTCGCAGGAAGTCTTTCAGGGTAAAGTATTTTGGCATGTGGTACTTTTAGGAATGTTTAAGAAAGTATTCAGCGACTTATGAGCCTTAGACGGTGTGGCTTTATGCTTGGCTCCATGTGGTAAGTCCGAGTTGAGGAAATTATGGTGCTACAGAAAAAGGGAATATCAAGTTGAAGATGAATCAGAAGGAAATTTAGAAAGATGGGGTAGCTTGGTAGTAGACCAGACCGGTATGGTAAGGATATTATTGTTCCTTGTGTGTGTTCGAGGTAATGAGTTCTTACAGGTATTTTGCGATAATGCTCGTAGGTTTTGACGGCTTGCTAAGCTTGGTCGAGTTAGAGGGATTCGGTCCTGGCAGGTCTGATTTGTGCAAAGGGAACTCGGAGAGTTCTTGATGGTTTTTACCGTGGTTTGGAGATGTATATTTTCTATGGGCATGCGGAGCATGGGATGAATAATGATTTTCTTCTAGGTGGGACCAATGGAAAGTTCTTGACCAGTTGATTACGTAGATGTTTGTGGCTCGGAAGGGAGACGAGGTTCTCATGTTATCCTAGGATGGTATGGTATATGCGGTATGTTGTGGAGGATTGAGATTTGCGTGTGTAAGGTTACAGTTCAGCTCTGAATGGAAAGTCATAAAATTCTTAGGCAGCTCGGGCAGTTTTAGGTGCTTAGAGAAATGAGCTTCAGATGATTAGGGTGAATGATCTTCAGATGATTAAGGGAATGGTATTGCTAATCATAGTGATTTGACGAGGGTATATGTTTCAGATAAGGTAATGTGATTAAGTTGATAGTACTTCGGTAGTACTGTGGCGCTTTCTTGTTAGATCGACTGCTGATATTCGAGTTTGCTTGATGGCACAGGGGAATTTTAGAATATCTTTCGTGGAATAATTGGGTACTTGAGGTGTGATATGTATTCGGACGGTGGAATTTGGGATCAGGTATGGTAATTTGTGTGCTACATAGAGTTGGAGACCAGAAGTCTTCATATTCAGGCTATGTTGTGGTTGTAGATCGTGTGTATCAGCACTGTTTAGTGACTATCGGGGTTTAGAGACCCGAGCGGATCTTTTGTGCCGAGTATGTTAGATTTTAGATGTGATATTAGGTTCGGACTGGTTGTCTCCTTGTTGGGTTATTCTGGTCTATTGCGCGGTTGGCTATGCTGGGAATGCCATGGATTGAGTGGCGTGGTTCGACGGATTATGTTCTAGTAGGAGTGGTTTTATAATCGAAGACCCAGCTGACGTCTGGGAAGGATTTGTCTTTCTTATTTGGGCTCTTGTGATGAGTGTCAGTGCTGAGGCTCCTTATATTAATTCAGTTCCGGTGTTGAGGAACTTTTCGGATGTGTTTCTTGTGGCCGGGCATGTCGCCGGGCGAGGTTGTGGACTTCGGTATTGATTTGGTGCCGGGCACCGTATCGTATGGCTCTGGCAGGAGTTATAGTAGTGGAAGGAGCAGCTTCAGGCTTCCTTGGCAAGGAGTTCGTTGGCAGGCCTATATGGATGCGTGTTCTAGCTTGAGTCGGCTTGGTTGACCCCGAATTGTATTGTTGAGGGATAGGTTGATCCGACCGTTGTTGAGCTTACTGGTGATCTGGGAGATCTATGAGTTTCCTTTCTGTGTTGCTCAGTGGATGGCGTATCGGTTATGTACTATCGGGCTTGCATGGTATATGTTACTTTTTTCACCGAGGGTGTAATGATTTGCTTTGGTTCCAGACATCATATTGTGCGTGGTTGTCAATTTCGAGCATAGTGACTTGAGGTGTCTCTCGTGGAGCCATGTTTGGTCAGGATCGCGCATTTGCAGCGAAGCTATGTGGAGATATGACCTTGCGTGTTAGATTCGTGTGTTCTATTACGGATTCTCAGCCGTGTGTTGTGATGATACTGGTGAGCTTGAGGTACAACTCTTTTGTTTGAGTTAGTTTCATGATGTGAGCATGTTCGGATTGTTGCTTATTGGTGCGCGGACTGCGCAAGTTGTGGCTTTAGCCTGTCTTGGTGTGTCATGTCACCAGAGTAATTGTGCTGGATTAGATGAGGTCGTTGGGGTCTGTAATGAATACAAACGGATTCGATTTCAGCATTTTTGATGGATAAATATCGAAGTTCGGTTCAGAAATTTGCTATGGTCCTTGCCAAAGGAGAAGTAACCTTATGGATGGCTGATCTGAGAAATGGTTATGGTTTATTGCGTGTTTCATTTATCATTGGCAGTATATGGAAGTGTTGGAATGAGACTTTAGTTGATAAGAGATTTTCTACCGGTACTCGGTTGTTGTGTGCAGCTGCTGTGATTAGAAGTTATCGCTACAAGTGTTTGAGTTATGTGGTATATCATGTGATTGCACCTGAGTTAGCAGGTATGGGTTATTACAGCTTGTTCGGGCTTATTCAGAGTATAAATGTGAAATTCTAATCGTATTGATGGGTTCGGAAGTGAAAATGTGGTTCTATGATTTATGGGCTAGACCGGATTGTGTAATTTTAGTTAAAAGGTGTTATCGGACCTATATGAGATAGGGTGACGTGGGATCACCCCCGGGTATATGCATGGTAAGGTTATTCAGCGATGGGTTGGCTTTTAGAACAACTCTGGGTACGTTCGAGGACGAACGTGTGTTTAAGTGGGGGAGGATGTAACGACCCGACCGGTCGTTTTGAGCTTTTGCACTTTGATCGCCAGTTCTCGAGCACGACTTGCCCCGTGTAATGTATTATGACTGATATAGATCGTTGGTTTTGGTTTCAGGAAAATCGGAATGAATTTGAAAGAACAGTTTCAGTTGAAAGCTTTGAATTTGAAAGGTTTGAACAAGAGTTGACTTATTTGTATATGAGCTCGGATCGGAATTTTTATGATTTGGTTAGCTTCGTTAGGTGATTTATGACTTAGGAGTGTGATCGGAATTGGTTTTGGAGGTCCGGTGTAGAATTAGGCTTGAATTGATGAAGTTAGTATTTTGATGAATTCCGGTTGATAGGTGAGATTTTGATCCGAGGGTCGGAATGGAATTCCGAGAGTTGCTGTAGTTTCGTTATGTCATTTGGGATGTGTGTGCAAAATTTTAGGTCATTCGGACGTGGTTTGGTTAGGTTTTTGATTGAAAGCGTATTTCAGAAGATTTTTAGAAACTTAGGCTTGAATCCGATGTGTTTTTGGTAATTTGATGTTGTTTGAGGTATTTTGATGATTGGAGCAAGTTTGAATAAGGTTTTAGGATGTGTTGGTGCCTTTGGTTGAGGTCCCGGGGGCCTCGGGTGAGTTTCGTATGGTCAACCGAACCATTTTGGGCCTTAAAAGATAGCAGAAATTGCAGGCTTCAGTTGCAGGTATTTTGTTCATTGCGATCGCATAGGTGCTATTGCGATCACGTAGAAGCTTTTGGGGCCAGTCCATTTTGTTGAATGCGTCCGCATAGGATGGGTTGCGATCGCATAGTAGTAAGGAATTTATTGATTGCGAACGCGTAGGGAAGGTCGCGTTCGCATAGAGTAAAGTGGACTTGAGGTCTTAGTTGGAATTTGTTCATCACGAACGCGGAGGGTTGTACGCGATCGCATAGAGTAATATGGCAGTGGATTGCGTTCGCATGGTTTTTGTTACGTTCGCATAGGGTTAAATTTGGGAGCTGAGTTTTTGTGCTTCGCGATCGCGAAGGTTTTCCCGCGATCGTATAGAAGGAAATTTTGCCTGGGCAGAATGTTTTTAAAGTCGTCTTGTTCGCGAATGTGAGTCTATTTTCACCCATAGCTGCTCATTTTTGAGAGATTTTGGAGGAGATTAAAGAGAGATTCAAGGGGAAACACCTGGAGGTAAGATTTTTGAACTCAATACTCGATTATTATGTGAATTCCACCTATAGAATCATGGAACTTGAGTTAAAAATGGAAGAACTAGGGCTTGAGATTTTGAACTTTTGAATTGGGATTTGAAGGACCATTTGGGGTCGCATTTGAGAACTTTTGGTATGTATGAACTCGTGAGGAGATAAGGAACCCGTTGATGTAAAAATTTCTGAGTTTCGAGAAGTGGGCCCGGGGCTCGGGTTTTGCTAATTTCGGGATTTTTGATATTTTTCGAGTGTTTTCGCTTGGGCTTTGTTCCCTTAGCATATTGTGACGTATTCGTTCTGATTTTGGATAGATTCGACGCGCGTGGAGGCCGATTCAAGGGGCAAAGGCGTCGCGAGCTAGAGATTTCGCCGGTTCGAGGTGAGTAATGATTGTAAATGATATCCTAAGGGTTTGAAACCCCGGATTTACACATCGTAGTGCTATATTGAGGTGACTTATACGCCGGAAAGCGAGCGTGGGGTAGAGCACCGTTGGGGATTGTGACTTAGTCCGTCCCGATTGATGAATTTACCGTGTATTTGACTAAAATTTACTTGTTATCATCATGATTTGGGCTGATTGCCATATTTGGGCTCTGTGCCAATTACTTGAACCCTTCGGGGAGTTTTTATCACTGTTTCCTCACTGTCTTACTTATACTTGAACTCAGTCCTGTTGATATTTCTGTTTTACAAACTCAGCCACCTATATTCAGATTTGAAACTTAAATGATATTTCTAAATGATGTTTTGGGCTGAGAACTACTGTTTTACTAATGCCCGAGGGGCTTGTGATGATTTTCAGACTGAGTGAGGCCGAGGGCCATATGTGAGGATATGCTGAGTGATATGAGGCCGGGGGCCAGAGATACATTTATATGCCACGAGGTGGCTTTAGTGATGTGAGGCCGAGTGCCGAGTGATATGAGGCCGAGTGCCGAGAGATGATGCCACGAGGTGGCTTGATATTGCGCTTGGGCCGTATGGGGCCCCTCCCGGAGTCTGCACACCCCCAGTGAGCGCCGTCGACGAAATATATGGATTGGGCTGCACGCCGCAGCGGTTACAATATGATACTATTCTGAGAGTGATCTGAGAGAGAGAGCCCGAGGGGCTGAGAGTGTTCTGAGAGTGAGCCCGAGGGGCTGGTACTGTTCTGAGACATTGCCCGAGGGGCGAACCTTTATGTGTTCATCTTTCATATTTACTTGTCATTTTACCTATTATACTGTGATAATTGTGCCCGAGGGGCGGATTTTCTGTGCTTATCGACACTACTGTTTTGCAATCATTGCGTAACTGTTGAAAAAGTCATTTTCAAAGAGGTTTAAACTGAGCTAAGGTATTTTCTAAAGATTTCACAGCTTCACTGTTTTTCTCAAAGGGTTTTACACTGCTTCTATACAGCATGATGGTTTGCTTTACGTGATTTCTTACTACTCAGTTGTTATTTACCTTTATTACTCACTGAGTTGGAGTACTCACTTTACTCCCTGCACCTTGTGTGCAGATGCAGGTATTTATACACCCGGTAGCGGGTTTTTGGCTGATTGGAGGCAGGGTTATCGGAGTTTAGCGAGGTAGCTGTCAGCGTTCGCAGCACCGCTTTTCTCCCTTTTCGTTCATCAGTCCTGTTTTGTATATGTCAGACCTTGTAGTTGTATTTCTACTCTAATAGATGCTCATGACTAGTGACACCCCGATGTCGGGCTGTGTTTGGGTTGTACTTCCGCATTGTTGTGATATTATCTGCTGTTTAGCATTATTAAATCATGTTTTAGCATGTTTTATTGCTGTTTAGTTGTTTAACTTCGAATTGGATATGTGTCGGCTGGCCTTGTCTTCACGAGAGGCGCCATCACGACCGGGTCTGGGTTTAGGGTCGTGACACCTAGTCTCTATAACTTGCATGTAAGATACACCGTTGACATATGCAAGCGCCAAGTATGACAATACAGTAGTCACTTACAGAAGTTGATTTTTCTGTAGCAAAAAGAATCCTAAAATATGGGTTGGCTCTTCCTATAGTCCACAAGCTCCACCCAACAACTCTTAGTAGAAAATCAGCTGCACTATGTTTACCAGGGAAATTCTGGCCTGTGACCCAAAAGTTGGAGCTTACACCAAACTTTGCTAACTCAATAGAAATGGATGATGAAATTGCTTTAGTTTATCAGAGAGAATGGCTTGATAATTGTGGATGAGACTACTGGGATTTTGAAAATCATTAGTGGAAAATGGATGATGCTTTTAACTTAACATGTGTGTGTGAGAGAGAGAGCTTACACAATAGGCATAATATCCATTAATATTGATACATCATGGTACAATGACTCCAAAATTATGAGAGGAATTGAAAAAAAGAATATCCAGGTGGTGTCTACAAGTGATGAAAAGAGAAACACATCCAAAACTTTATTTTGCAGCACATTATCGAGTCAAAACTGGAAGTCTTAAGGTCCTAGAATTCACCAAACGCATATAGTTAACTACGTAAAAACTGTGTGTACTCCCATATTATTGCTTCTTCATGCATTTTCCCTCACTCACGAACTACTTCAATCATGAAACTCTTGACTACGTTTTGTTAGGATATACTATAAGCCATGCGTATTGTTATAGTATTCTTTATGAACAATTATTTATTTACTTGTTTAAATTCAATAAAGTTTCATTTTAAATAGATTATGTGTTGGTTTGTGTGTCCATTGCTTACATAGTAGATGATTTAGTGTATAGAGTTTAGCTTATACACGGAAGATTAAATCATCGGTTCTTGTAAGACACAAAAGTTAATGTTCACAATCTAATGATGGAATTGGACAAATCATCGGAATGATTGTAGCACAAGATTAAATATAATTTATCTTGATTATGGGAATGGTTTAATTCCAACTTCTTGTGCTAGTACATTTTGTATGTATTTAACGGATCAAGTAGAGATAAGTATATGTACTGACTTTATAAAATAATTTCTCTAGTCCATTTAATGTACTTATACTCTTAATCCTGATATAATTATTATTAGCTGTGTATGTCACTTGTTGTTTTGATTTATTAAAAGGTGAGATTCTTTTGCGAGTCAATAAGCCTGGTAAATTGGATAACAATGATATACATTGGCGAAGTAATAATTAGTTGATGGAATCCATGTCTCGGTTTTGAGATTGATGATACTCCTTTATGAAAGCTTATAAGTTTTCATGTGTAAACCCGGCCGGTGGATTTTGTATCCGACACATGAAATAAGTTAAGTGTAAGTCTAAAGGAAGTAATCAATAAACTAAATAGTCAGTAATTTAATTTGATTGATTAGTATCTGAATCTTAACATGAGGAGTTAAATAAGGTTTTATGGAAGTATTTTTAAATTGAACTAAGGAGTGCAATTATGAATTTTTAGTGGAATAATTCGTAGTTTATTATGGTGGAAATTAATTTCAAAATATCGAAATTAATATCATAATAGGAAGCCTTGTTAATTAAATTATGCGGTCCCTACTGTGCCTAAATAACAGGAAATAGTGGAAACTGTTACTTAGTGGGAAAGAAAACGTGGAAACCGTCCCTTAGTGGGAGAAGGAAACCTAACAGGTTTTGAAGACGGTTTTGACCTAAAAAAAACGCAGCTGTATATATGGATATATGGGCTGGACGTTTTTTTGACTTTTCTTACTGCGGTTTCTGCAAGAATTTTGCCCACCCAAAATTCTCTATTTTCGGTTATTGTTTGGGTAACACAGTTGTGGAAATCTGCTGGTGCGTTTTCAACTGAGGAACTGGAGAACGACATAGATTTACTGTGTTTACGCTTCAAGAGGTAATCCGAAAATCTCCATATGTGCTAGTTGTTTAGATTACACGTGAATAAGATATTGGGATTGCTTCCGCTGCTTATTATAATCCATCACGTTTATTATCGGCAACCCTCAAGTTCAAGTCTTGCACTTAGCCAATTACAGACCTCATCCATTTCCTTTGGTACTGTGTAATGACCAAGCCTGCAGAAAAAGATGGTAATTTATGGAAACATTACTTCCCTTAAACCATGAGTACTACAGTTTTGCAAAGAAAGAAAAAGGAAAATGAAGGATACCCATCATATTTTTTGAATGCAAAATTCCTGTATCCAGCTGAGTTCAAGACATGGGTAGACCTCTCTCCATATTTGTAAGGAACTACTTCATCACCTAAAAATAACAAACAAAAGGGTCTTAATGGTTATGCAGATCGTGCAAACTTCACTACGTTACTAATAGTCTAGAGTTTGTGCGCAGTAAACACAAGAGCCCCTCCTTGGAACAACGTCAAGATAATTCATAAGAGAAGTTCAAGAAGCACATTAGTACCGAGTAGGTAAATAAGCAGGATGAACTAAAAAAATAGGCAGCCCGGTGCACTAAGCTCCTGCTATGTGAGGGGTCCGGGGAAGGGCCGGACCAGAAGGGGCTATTGTACGCAGCCTTATCCAACATTTTTGCAAGAGGTTGTTTCCATGGCTCGAACCCGTGACCTCCTGGTCACATGGCAACAACTTTACCAGTTGCGCCAAGGCTCCTCTTCAAAGCAGAATGAACTAAGAATTGAAAAAATAAGCCTAATCCTACTAGTCTGGTTTTCTGCTCCAGAATTTTGTTATATTATTCAAAGCAGTATACTCTCATATTATAGCAATCTAGCAGCTCTCTTCATAATTTTTGTTCATGTGTGGTTGTGGAGTAATAAAAAGGTCGAGGTACATTTTGACAACTCTGTATTTCAGATCAGAGGTAAGTGTATTGGTAAAATTTGAGTTCATATATATTGAATTCAATGAAACATGACGTGTCATGACACGTAGACTGGTCAAGGGATGACGATCAGCAAAGAATAGTTAAAGAGGCACGAGATACAACAGACACGAGCAGAGATTCAAGAGACTCGGTGTCCGCACCTCTTTATGTTCAAAAGTCAAGATAAGAGAATGAACCTGACAGCAAAAGTGGGAACGGATACAGTATTTAATAGGCATTAAATACTGAGAACGTTAGAGAATCTGTATTGAAGTACAATGATTATCATTTATAACGTAGCATTAAATACCTTTAATTGTCTATAATGGCCTTATTATGACAAAGGCAAAACGTATCACCTAGAAATAGCTATAAAAGGGGCAACCTGATCATTTGTAAAGACACGAAATACTACTGGAATATACTGATTTACTTCACTTTCTATTCAATTTTTATTTTACATCCATTATTCATATTTCTATTTGATTATCAGTAACCCGAGTTCTTCTAAAAATAAGCTTTGGCCGAAATCCCACTTTTTGGTTAAACAAATTGGTTCCATTACCGGGAATCTGATAATCGTTTTGCTTTCTTAAGTCAATTCTCTCCTCAAACAACTTACTATGTCGAATATCAACGACAATAGTCAACAAGGTCTTCAACAACAAGAAAATAATGCAGGTGACAGGTCTCCACCTCCTTCACCACATGATTCACAACGTCAATCACGAGAAGGGACTCCAGATGGCTCTGAGACAAACAATGGAGTTGCAAATCAAAACGGAGTCGAGGCGATTCAAAATGATGAAGTTGTAAACGAACAAGCACTTGATGATGCCTTAAAAAATCTGATTGCTCAGCAAGTCAGTAATGCTTTCCATGCTTTTACTAGCCAGTTGCCAGTTGCGCCACCAACACCAACTCCGATATTGGAAAACCCACGTTCTGGGCTCGTGCATTCAGGCACTGGTGGAACTCCAAGCGAGTCTCGTGATGGTGAACCAGGTAACATAGTTAATTTTGATTTACAAAATTTAGTTCTAACCCTACAGAAGCAGCTCAAGGAACAAAGTGGTCGCATAGAGCAAATACCTGGAGTACCACCTGTAATCAAAGGAATAGACATGGACAAATATTCACAACCACCTTGGAAGCCAAGTGCTGCTCCCTCCCAATTCCAAAGAAATTCAAAATGCCCGATATTCCAAAATACGATAGAACAACTGATCCACGAGACCACGTGACTGCATTCACAACTGGCGTAAAAGGCAATGACTTGACCAAACAAGAAATTGAATCTGTATTAGTCAAAAAATTCGGTGTAACACTCACCAAGGGAGCATTAACATGGTATTCTCTTTTACCCGAAAATTCTATAAATTCTTTTGCTGAGCTTGCAGATTCATTTATCAAGGCACATTCGGGAGCTCAAAAAGTCGAAAAAAGGATGGAAGATATTTTCAAAATAAAGCAAGGAGATTCAGAATTGCTCAGAGAATTTGTAGATAGATTCCAGCGTGAAAGGATGACGTTACCACTCGTACCTGATAACTAGGCAGCTATAGCCTTTACCAGCAATCTAAATGAAAAGAGTTCGGAAGCCACGAGACGACTCAAGGAAAGCCTACGAGAATTTCCAGCAACAACTTGGAATGACGTCTACAACAGGTACAACACGAAGTTGCGGATAGAAGAAGATACTATTAACCAACTTCAAAATGAAGAGAGGGTTTCAAGGCGTACTGAAACTGACAAAAGGTCCAGGAAAAGTAGATACGAGCCTTACATGGGACCAGCGGGAAAAGACTCACGATCTAAACAGGATAACCCAAGGTACGATCGTAAAGATAGAGAGTCGGGTTCATCATCAAGGTTCAGAAAAGACCTGGACATGCGGGAAACACGCGGTGATGACAGAGGCTCTAAGGCAATGATTGGCAGTTACAGTTTCAATGTAAGCACTTCAGAGTTAGTAGCTGTATTAAGAAACATGGGTGATAAGGTGCGGTGGCCAAAGAAAATGAGATCAAATCCAAATAGGCGCAACCCTGACCACTGGTGCGAGTTTCACAACGACCATGGTCATAAAACAGCAGATTGTAGATTGTTACAAGGTGAGGTGGACCATTTATTAAAGCAAGGGTATCTTACCGAACTATTTAGCGAAAAGGGTAAGCAAGCATACATGAAGAACAGGCAGGAGCCTCCCAAACCTCCTTCTCCGAAAAGGACCATTAATGTTATAAGCGGGGGCGAAGAAATTAATGGCGTGACATATACAACAGCCAAGAAAATTTCTAAAGTTACAGTTACACACGGTAAGCGGGTTCGACATGTTTTGGAGGAAGAAAGTATTACATTTGATGATGCAGACGCGGACGGCGTGATAACCCCCCACAACGATGCACTGGTAATATCTTTACTTGTGCATGATACTAACATAAAACGAGCTTTGATTGACCCAGGTAGCTCCGTGAACATCATTTTGCTAAGAGTATTAAGCGAGTTGCAAGCGGAAGATAAACTAATACCCAAGGCGCATACTTTATCTGGTTTTGATAATTCGAGCGTCGTGACGAAAGGAGAGGTAATACTCACAACATTCGCAGAAGGAGTTATCAAAGATACAAAATTTCAAGTGGTAGATATAGATATGGCTTACAATATGATTCTTGGAAGACCGTGGATTCACGAAATGGATGTTGTCCCATCTACCTTACATCAAGTCATCAAATTCCCGTCACAGTGGGGGATCCGTCAAATCCGAGGTGATCAGCAAACACCTAGGAGCATCAACTCTGTAGAAGATTCAAGCACAAAAAACAAAGAAAAATAGCAATTACAGAACCCAGTTGAGAATGCTACACCACAAACCCCAACTGGAGATAGGCAAACATATGTAGATTCACGACCTGATTTCATACAAGAACCAGAGGAAAATGATAATATCAAAACCACGATTGAAGAATTGGAAGCTGTAGAATTATTCGCACAAATGCCTTAGAGGAAAGTCTACATTGGGACCAACTTAAGCCAGGACATGAAAGGTAAGTTGATCGAATTTTTAAAAACTAACATGGATTGTTTTGCTTGGTCCCATGCTGATATGACAGGGATACCCCCGGAAGTAATGACTCACAAGTTAAATGAAGACCCATCGTATCCACCTGTCAAGCAGAAAAAGAGAAAGCAGGGGACTTTCAAAAACCAGGTGATTCAAGATGAGGTCCAAAAACTTTTAAAAATAGGTTCTATTCGCGAGGTAAAGTATCCTAATTGGTTAGCTAATACTGTAGTGGTACCAAAAAAGAACGGCAAATGGCGAGTTTGTGTAGACTACACCGACCTAAACAAAGCTTGTCCAAAAGATTCTTTTCCGTTACCACATATAGATCAACTAATTGACGCTAGTGCAGGTCATGAATTGTTAAGATTTTTAGATGCATATTCAGGGTACAATCAGATCAAAATGGACCCCCTAGATGAGGGAAAAACTTCATTTATAACAGATAGGGGGACTTATTGTTATAAAGTAATGCCCTTTGGCCTCAAAAATTCTGGAGCCACATATCAAAGGCTGGTGACCAAGATGTTTCAGGAACACCTAGAAAAAACTATGGAAGTCTACATAGATGATATGCTTGTTGTCACACCTCCTTTTTCGCTACTACACCCCGTGAGGGTGTAAAGGAGTTATTTCCAACTTGAAGTGAAAATCGGAACGGGATTTATTATTAATATTCAGAGTCGCCACTTGGGAGATTTATGGTGTCCCAAGTCACCGGTTTGAATCCCGAATCGAGGAAAGGGTTTGACTCTGTACTACAGTCGCGAACCAGAAATCCGGGTAAGGAATTCTATTAACCCGGGAGAAGGGGTTAGGCACTCCCGAGTTCCGTGGTTCTAGCACGGTCGCTCAACTGCTATATTTGGCAAAAAAGATGATTTTAATACATGCTTTAACTTATGTGCTTTTTAACTTTGAACCGCTTTTATTATCATTATTTTAAGAGAATTGCAACGTCGTGAAAACACGTCTTGAACCGCGTCACATAAATGCACCCGCGGTTTTTGACACATTTCGACTTTGTTGAGATTTGGATTTGGGTCACATAAATGTGCACCCGTATTTAGGAAGGTAAGATTATTTAAGTAGCGGACCTAAAGCAGCTAACGTGTTTATTATCTTTGGGGAAGGCCGTGAAATTCGCTAAACGGCCTATCCCGAATTCTAAGTATTTTAATATAGATATTTAAAGAGGGCCCTGCAATTTATGCATTTTGTTTGGCGGGACTCACCTCATTTATTATTTAAAGGCTGATCTAAAGGAAACTACAATTTTTCTACTTAATTTGTCTCTAATAATAAAAGAAATAGTCCTAATTAATTAACAATGTTTAAGAATTACTACATTTGGGTCCATGAACTCAATAAATTCAGATCCTCAGCCATTTTGGGCCTTGAAAATAGCCCGTGTGAAGAAATCATAACCCAGGTCCTATGCAAAAGTGGACCAGTCATAAGCCTGGGCCCAAGTCTAAACGAACACATAAGTCAGGACAGGACCTGGGCCGCTCGTTAGGGTACTGAAGCCCAAACTGCCTGGAAATAGGCTATCGAGCCCTGATTGCTAAACCAAGCCACACCTCAATTTAATTTGAACAAATAAGGTGATACTGATTGCTTAGATTCTATTTTCATGCCCAGGCTTATGTATAGCTAAACGTGTTACTACAAAGTTCAGGAGGCAATGATTAGAGCAAAGTAATTATTAACTAAATTGAGCTATCAGACTTAACAAACAAACTTCACCAATTTAAATATTTATTTTCTGATCTTAAAATCAACTCACTGATGTCAAAACATAAAGTACTGCATTACTAAAACATTTATTAGGCCTGAGTTTAACATTGACATGGTATACATTCTGATTTTAACGCCAGTTTCAAATTTTAATGAACAGTTATCACATGAATCCAAATTACACTACGCTAAGGCTATTATCTAGGATGATGGAACTCAAACTCAGATATAACAGTCCAATACAGTCCGAACAGTCCTATAGTTCAAAATTCATGTCATTACAAACCAACACTAAACTATATCAGACAACACACAAATAAGCTAACATATACCTAACTATCTATACATCATTCAAATGAACACACGTCGTGAAGCAGAGAACGTGAAAATGCTCTATTTCATTTCTGTTTCAACAGCTACATCGAGGTAATGTTGAGATGTGTACCTGGAGTATGAAATAACAAGGGAGAAGAGAGAGAGAGGTCAGCAACAGCAAACGTAACAGCAGCAATTTGGAGTGCAAATAGCAACAAACACAGCCAATTTCAGCCCAAAAATGACTCAATGGTCCAAAACTATTTTAAATCGAACGAGACTAATATAGCAACCCACAAACAGCACCAAAATGACCAGAAAATGACCCAGCAATGAACACAATCAGCACATAACCAATAGTCAACTTCAAACTAATCAGATCCCATGCTCAACTGACTCGAACTGTCTTTAAATCTCCTTATTGAACAGAAACAGTAGAATTCAAATTGCTTCTCGATCCAAAGTAAGCTAGAATGTTGATTTAGAGGCTGAAATTCGAAAATGACCTAAAGGGGAAGCAATGAAACAGTATTTTTGATTTTTTCTTATATTTTCTTTTTTTTGTTTTGGATTTTTTAGTAGGAATCTGAGATCTAAAGAGGAGTTTTGACCTATAAGAGTTCAGACTTTGAACTTCTTTGATTTGAAATTCAAACTTTGAAAATCAGATCTGCAGAATGGATTTTTGGGGGGAATTTTTGGGGCTCCAAACTTGTTAGTGAAGGCATGTGAATGCCCTTTTTATAGGCACAATGAGGGTGAGATTTCAGATTTCAGGTTTTTACATTTGGTCCCTAAAATTGTGACTTCTTCTTCAAGTTACCCTACTACTTCTCCTAATATTTCACTTTGACCCCCACCTAGAAACTTCTAGTAAATTCTTCCTCAATTGAACTCCCTAAACTAACCTTATACTATTCTGAGATTTAACAAATTAGATTCAACTAAAGCCCAACCTCATTTAACCTAATGAAAATTAACTACAACCTAATACCCTTAACATTGAACTAATCCTATAAACTAATGAGATCAGTAACTATTGAAGAATTCCATTAAACTAACAATTCAAATCACTAAGCTGCAAACAATCGTCAACAAAACCCTGAATTTACAATTAACAAACTAAAATTCAAAACACTGAAGGATTATGAATTATTGTATGAACTAAACTAAACAACCAACACACATGAATTAAACGGATTTTAACCTAATTAGCGTTAACAACTAAAGAGCAGAAAGGACGCAAAATTAAAATTAAAAAAAAAAGAAAGCAGAAATCAATATGTGACTAAATGAAAACATGCACCAATCACACATAAAACCAAACAAAATTAAGCAACAGTTAAACATTAAAAATGAACGGAAACTCACTAAAAAGATCCGGCCAACTCTCACAGTCCAAATTCAATCATCTCCGGTGGGAATTGGATGCTATCAACCGTAGATTCTTCATGAGGGAAGCACGGGTACCTCGTGGTAATTTGGGGTAGTTTGGTGCAACTAGGGTTTTGGCCGGGAAATGTTCAAATTGAAATTCGAACAGTTCCAGGCAGATTCGAGACAAACTGACCGGGGATTTGGATAGGGGAAAGGAAAAGGAACCCAAGGTGTTAATTTGGGCGAATATGGATGAAGTTGCGTCATGGCCGGAAAATCTTCAAACGAAGATTCGACGGGTTCAAGTAATATTCGAAGGAAAAGGACAGTGGATTCGGATAGAGGAGGAGAAGGGGAGTTCATGGTGTTATTTTGGGAGTCATTTGCATCGGCGCCGCCATCGCCGGCGGTGGGGAATTAGGGCGGCGCCGCTAGGGTTTCTGTGAGGGGAGGGCTTTGAAAGAGACGAGATGGGGGTAGGGGGGTTCCGACCGTTAAATATTAATGGGTCTAAGCTTCCTGACCGTCTGATGAATTAACATCGACGGCCAGGATTAATTGGGTTCAATACGGGGTCGTTTGGGGGGACAAAGATTTGGACCGGGTGGAGGACGGGTTGGGCCTGGGCGTGGGGTGATTTAGGCATGGTTATTTTATTTTAGGCTTAACAATTTGTCCCAAATTTGGGTCATTTAGAAGACAGCCTTCTTTTCCTTCATTTTTGTTTTGCCTTCTTTCAATTCTTTTTTGTGTTTTCATTTTGTATTTATATTTTTTCTGATTTTATTAAAATGCAAAATTAAAATAGAGACTTAATTTATTTCCAAAATAAAGCTAATTAATTCCTAAAAATTGATTAAGTCCTATTTAAAGTAAACTCAAGACAAATTTAACAATTAACAATTAAAAATGCAAAAATGGACTATTTTTGTTATTTTCTTTAAATTTTGTTCTAAAAACAACTTAACCACTAAATAATCCTAAAATATGAAATTAGATCCTAAATGCAAATGTCATGCGTATTTTATTTTTTTTTATATTTTTCATATGAATTAAAATGCACAAATAAAATGCAAACAATTAACAGAAAATAACACAAAATTCACAAAAGTGTAAACTAATGAAAGAAAAATTATTTTGTTTGAATTTTTGGGAATAATTCATATATAGGGCAAAAATCACGTGCTCACACTTGTCAAATCTCAACAGTCGAAAGATCATATACAGCATTTGTCTGATACATTTCAGATTTTACGAAAGTTCAATATGAAGCTAAATCCCGAGAAATGTGCATTTGGCGTCTCGTCAGGTAAGTTTTTGGGTTTTCTTGTTTCTAACCGGGGTATTGAAGTAAATCCTGCGCAGATTAAGGCCATTGAAGAAATTTCTGACATGCTCACAAGTAAGAAAGAGGTGCGCAAAGATTAACGAGAAGAATTGCAGCCTTGGGGAGATTCATTTCTAAGTCATCAGAAAAATGTTTTAAATTCTTTTCAGCTCTCAAAAAACAAGATCAGTTCGAATGGTCTGAGGAATGTCAACAAGCACTAAAAAACTTGAAGACATACGTGTCAAATTCACCGTTACTAGCAAAACCAAAAGACGGGGAAAGGTTACTTGTCTATCTAGCCGTTTTAGAAGTAGCGGTAAGTGTTGTTCTAGTTCGTGAGGATCAAGGTAAACAGTCTCCAATTTATTATGATAGCAAATCACTATTAGATGCAGAGACGTGGTATCCTCAATTAGAAAAACTTGCACTTGCATTAATCATGGCATCTAGAAAATTGAGGCCTTATTTTCAATGTCACCCTATCTCTGTAGTAACTGCTTATCCCTTGCGTAATATATTACACAAACAGGAACTATCGGGTAGGTTAGCCAAATGGGCATAGAGTTGAGTGAATATGACATCACATATCAACCCAGAACTGCAATAAAATCACAGGTGTTAGCTGATTTTTTAGCTGATTTTAGTCAAAGGATGCAACTAGAAGCAGATAAAAAACTACAAGTGTTCAATGGATCTAATTTAGGAACCTGAACTTTATTTACTGACGGTTCATCAAATGTGAAAGGTGCAGGTTTAGGAATTATTTTGGTACCACCTACGGTTGAAATCATTCGACAAGCCATAAAATGTCATCCTATAACTAACAATGAGGCAGATTATGAAGCCGTGATTGCAGGTTTAGAACTGGCACGTGAACTTGGCATAGAACAAATTATAATCAAAAGCGATTCGCAACTCGTAGTCAACCAGATGCTGGGGACTTATAAAGCCAGGGAAGTAAGGATGCAGCAATACCTGGAAAAGGCACGAGAGGCAATTCCAACGCTGGAAGGTTTTGCAGGTCCCACGGGAGGAGAATGTTAAGGCAGATTCCTTAGCTAATCTTGCATCTGCGACAGAAGTAACAAATGATGAAAATGCTTCTGTCATACATTTATTTCATTCAGTACTCGATCAGGACAAAAATGAGGTAAACTTCAATAACCTAACTTGGGATTGGAGAAACGAGATTGTTGTTTTTTTGCAGTATGGAACCGTACCTGAAGACAGGAAAAAAACTTACGCGCTTCGTAAAAAGGCTGCTCGGTACTGTTTAAAGCAAGGCAATCTTTATCGAAAAATGTTTGGCGGTCCATTAGCGAGATGTCTCGGGTCTTCTCAAACGGAATATGTAATGAGAGAGATACACGAGGGGCATTATGGAAATCACGCAGGAGGAAGGTCACTGGTAAAAACTATGATTAGAGCAGGCTATTATTGGCCTAAAATGGAAGAAGAAGCGGAGAATTTCGTGGCTAAATGTGATAAGTGCCAAAGATATGGTAACAATATGCATAGACCTGCGGAGTTGCTACATCCGGTCATTGCACCATGGCCTTTTATGAAATGGTGGATGGACATCGTGGGTCCACTACCACAGGCAAAAGGCAAGGTAAAATTCCTACTTGTACTCACTGACTACTTTACTAAATGGGTAGAAGCAAGAGCATTTAAACAGGTACGAGAAAAAGAAGTCAGAGATTTCATCTGGAGAAATATTATATGTCGATTCGGTGTGCCGAAGGAAATCGTGTGTGATAATGGCCCGCAATTTATAGGCGCACAAATCACAGAATTTTTTCAAAGTTGGCAGATCAAAAGGATTACCTCAACACCTTACCATCCAGTGGGTAATGGACAAGCTGAATCAACAAATAAAGCTATTATCAACAATTTGAAAAAACGATTGGAGAAATCCAAAGGCATTTGGCCAGAATTGCTACCCGGTGTTCTATGGGCATATCGCACCACAACAAAAACAAGCACGGGTGAAACACCATTTTCACTGGTGTACGGGGCTGAAGCTTTGATCCCAGTAGAGATAGGAGAACCTAGCACGAGATATATACAAGAAACTGAGGAATCCAATGAAGAGGAAATGCGACTAAATCTTGATCTACTTGAAGGAAAAAGAGAAGCTGCATTAATAAGGATGGCAGCGCAAAAACAAGTTATAGAACGATACTACAATCGAAAAGCATGTCTAAGATACTTCAAGATTGGGGACTTCGTACTCAAGAAAGTTTTTCAATCCACAAAGGCGGCTAATGTGGGAAAATTAGGTCCAACCTGGGAAGGACCTTACAAGATTCATGGTATTGCGGGGAAAGGAGCATACAAGTTGGAAACAATGGATGGTAAGATATTACCTTCACATTGGAATGTTGTTCACCTGAAGAGATACTATTTCTCAGGAGTACCCACGGGCAGGTATCCTCATTTTAAAATTTTGTTTTTGAATTGTTAAAATTTTACTAACGATTTTAGATGATAGGCAAAAATCTAACCCGTACTAAATGATGAATTACGACTTGCAGGGCACGTGGAATAGATTAAATCTCGGTCTAGGGTTACAACTATTCTGATAGAAATTGAGACGGGTTAAGCAGTCTTCATCTATAATCGTACCTCCGAGTCCCGTATGTTTTATTCCTTTACAGGAAAAGGACCAAACAAGAGGAGTAATCAAGTGCTCGAGACTTCATACTTCAAATCTCAAACACTTGGGGGACTATATAATATACATAGACACATGTATAAAGAAGGCAAAGAAGATTGAGAAATCATCAAAGTTCAAGCCTGAAAAGTTTACTCATTAAATGAGTCAAGTGCATAGCAAAGTCACGAGCTAAAGCCAAAGAAAAACCTCATCATAGTTAGGTGAAAGGCAATATACATGTACTGAAACGAGTTATAAATAAAAACCTTGTTGTGTTTTATTTTCTTTCTTTTTGAAAATCTGTTGTAAGGAAAACAGTTACGAAAAAGTTATAGAAGTTATTTAAATACATGTAAAATGTTATTTAAAGCTTGACAAAGTTCAAATAAAAACTTGTCAAAGTTATTTCAAGAAACATGTGTATTCCTATTTCTTTTGTCGTACATTAACACCATTATGAAGTTGAGACGTCTTCTTCATTAAGTGTCGAATATAAAAGGGCCTTCTTTTATAAAATTCATGATTGATTCAAATATTCATGAAGTAAAAAAAAGCATTTTTGCAAAATAAAAATGCAAGTTATCCAATAAGTCCTTAAATATAAAGGTAGGGATAAGCAAAACAGAAGTTCAAGCAATAACAGAAAATTTCTTAATATTAAAAAAGTTTAGACTAAGTATGAACTTAGTCATAAACTAAAAGTTGTTTAAACAAAACGCCCCGAAAAAGGTCTGTGGACTTAATGTTTTCAACATACCCTCAAAAAGGACCAAGGGTTACAACCACATACCACAAAAAAAAAGGGGGGGAAGTCACATATTATAAACTTGTCACTAAGGAGTTGAAGAAGGAACTGAAGCAGAATCATCAGCAGCAGCAGGCTCAACTTGACTTGAAGGAATTGGAGCACTCACCGTACCCATATCATCTCCAATATTTTCAGAAATTTCAGCCACGGGAGAAGGAAAGTCTTGGCTTTGCTGAGCCTTTTCGATGGTTTCTTTTATTTTAGCCAACCCAGCTTCCAAGTTGAAATTCTCTTGGCTAACTTCTACAAGGGTATCATGGCGAGTATTTAAAAATTCCCAACTCACTTCAATTGCGGTTTTATCCTCGAGAATATCGTAATCCTTTTCCCACTCAGCAATTTCACTTTTAAGTTTCTCATTCTCAACCAAGGCAGAATCATAAGAAATTTGAAGAGAGGCATGTGAACTTTCTAAGAAACGAACCTTACCGGAAGATTCCCGGAGGTCTTCTTGAGTCTGAGTCAAAGTTTGCACAAGTTCACCAGCATAAGCTTCTTTTTCACTTAAGAGAGCCTTCAACTCTTTGATTTCTTCGCTAGCCTTGGAGAGTTGCTCGAAAAAGGAAGTTTCGAGAAGATTTTTGTCTTTACTGGCTTGATTTGAGGAAGCTCTTTCAACCGCCAACTCCGAAGTTAAATTTCTCAACTGCTGTTCTAAGGTGCACTTGTTCTCTTCTAACGCTCCCATGTCAATTTGAAGGCTCTCATATTGCTCTCTCCGGTTATCTGCTTCAACTTGGTACTCATGCATCAACTGCTCCGTGTGAGAAACCCTCTTCATCATTTCTGTACCAACGNNTAAATCGGTGACTTGGGACACCAAATGAACTATCCCAAGTGGCGACTCTGAATAAATAATCCGATTTCGAATAATGTCACTTAAAGTGAAAAAACTCCCTTATACACTATCCTTTCAGGGTGGTGTGTAAAAAAGGAGGTGTGACAGTTAAAATTTTACTAACGATTCTAGATGATAGGCAAAAAGCTAACCCGTACTAAATGATGAATCACGACCTACAAGGCACGTGGAATAGATTAAAATTCCCGGTCTAGGGTTACAACTATTCTGATAGAAATTGAGACGGGTTAAGCAATCTTTATCTATAATCGTACCTCCGAGTCCCGTATGTTTTGTTTCTTTACAGGAAAAGGACCAAACAAGAGGAGTAATCAAGTGCTCGAGACTTCATACTTCAAATCTCAAATACTTGGGGGACCATATAATATACATAGACACATGTATAAAGAAGGCAAAGAAGATTGAGAAATAATCAAAGTTCAAGCCTGAAAAGTTTACTCATTGAATGAGTCAAGTGCATAGCAAAGTCACGAGCTAAAGCCAAAGAAAAACCTCATCATAGTTAGGTGAAAGGCAATATACATGTACTGAAACGGGTTATAAATAAAAACCTTGTTGTGTTTTATTTTCTTTTTTGAAAATCTGTTGTATGGAAAACAATTACGAAAAAGTTATAGAAGTTATTTAAATACATGTAAAATGTTATTAAAAGCTTGACAGAATTCAAATAAAAACTTGTCAAAGTTATTTCAAGAAACATGTGTATTCCTATATCTTTTGTCGTACATTAACACCATTATGAAGTTGAGACGTCTTCTTCATTAAGTGTCGAATATAAAAGGACCCTCTTTTATAAAATTCATGATTAATTCAAGTATTCATGAGTTAAAAAAAAGCATTTTGCAAAATAAAAATAAAAGTTATTCAGTAAGTCCTTAAATGTAAAGGCAAGAATAAACAAAACAGAAGTTCAAACAACAAACTTCTTAATATTAAAAAAAAATTTAGACTAAGTACGAACTTAGTCATAAACCAAAAGTTGTTTATACAAAGCACCCCATAAAAGGCCTGGGGACTTAATGTTTTTAACAAACCCTTAAAAACAACCAAGGGTTTCAACCACATACCACCAAAAAGAAAAAAAAAATAACAAAGAGAGTCATGCATCATAAACTTGTCACTAGGGAATAGAAGAAGGAACTAAAGCAGGATCATCAGCAGGAGCAGGTTCAACTTGACTCGAAGGAATTGGAGCACTCACCATACCCATATCATCTTCAATGTTCTAAGAAGTTTCAGCCACTGGAGAAGGAAATCTTGGCACTGCTGAGTCTTGACAATAGTCTCTTTGATTTTGGCTAACTCAGATTCCAAATTAAAAAATTCTCCTGTCTAACTTCAACAAGGGTATCATAGCGAGAATTTAAATACGCCCAACTCACTTCAATTGCGGTTTTGTCTTCAGAAATCTCATAATCTCTTTCCCAGTCAGCAATTTCACTTTTTAGCTTCTCATTCTTAGCCAAGGCAGAATCGTAGGAAGTTTTAAGAGAAGCATGTGAACTCTCTAAGGAACAAACTTTTTCAGAAGACTCCCGGAGGTCTTCTTGAGTTTGAGTCAGAGTCTGCACGAGTTCACCAGCATATGCTTCTTTTTCACCTAAGAGAGCCTTCAACTCTCTGATCTCTTCACTTGCCTTGGAGAGTTGCTCGGAAAGAGAGGTTTCAAGATGATTCTTTTCCTTACCTGCTTGATTTGAGAAAGTTTTTTCAACCGCCAACTCTGAAGTCAAAGTCCTTACCTGCTGCTCTAAGGTACCTTTGTTGTCTTCTAATATTTCCATGTCGATCTGAAGACTTTCATATTGTTCCTTCCTATTGTCTGCCTCTACTTGATAATCATGCATTAATTGTTCTGAGAGGGTTACCCTCTTCATCATCTCTGTACCAATGAGATTGATCTAAATAAAACAAGAAAGAAAAAGTGAGAACCCTAAAAATAAGAAAAGGGTGAAGTCAAGCTTCAAAAAGGATACCTTTAAAGAAGAATGAACTATATCATTCATCAAGGTCAAAGAACTGTGGCCATCAAACTTAGCCCTTTCAACTGGACCAATCAAAGGCTTCAACCACACGTCAGCTCGGCCTGACTTCCTCAAAAAGGTTTCCTTCAGCAGGAACTTCAATGGTAACTTGCCTCATAGCGTCACCCCCACTTGAGAAATCAACCTCAGTGTAATGAACAGTTGAAGGAGGAGTAGTCGAAGGAGGAACTGTAGAAGCAGTCAAAATAGCCTGGGGAGGAACTGTAACAGCCACGACCGGCAAAGGAGGTATCACAGGAACGGGAGTAGATAAAGAAGCAAGGGGTGCTTCATCAGAAATCGGACCTAAACTTTCACTTCCAAACCCGCGGTTGAAAAGCTGCTCAACAGAATCATGAGCAGCAGCGGGAACATCATCATCGGGGATCATCACCGGGGCTTCAACGAGCTCGTGGCCTTTTTACCAAGGAACCCCCGTCTTCCTCTTCTTTAGAGTCTTGGTCAACAGTAGCTTTTCTTTTCGATGAAGAGCCTAAAATTATCTCTTGGGCCCTTTCCAAAGAAATTCGAGAAGCTACGATCGCCTCAGCACTAATACCTCGAACGACAAATCCTGATAAAAAGAAGGATTAAAATAAGTTCTGGAAAAGTCAATAAAAAAAGGGTTATAAAAAAAACTCTTACCATGAGTTTTCACTTTCCAGCCAAATCGTTGGGAGAGAGTTTTCCAAGATCTACCCTCCATTGGGGCTGTATTTAACAATTTTCCTACCTAACCACGGAAATTGGGAATTTCATCAACAACTCCCATGGTTGCTGGAAAAGAAATGGAAAATTAAAACAATGATCATCAAAATTGAGGAAAAAAGGTACGAGAAAGTTATTAAAAAGAAAACTCACGTGCAAAATTCCACTTCTCAGGGAAGGGAACATTTTCATCACCCACTAAACCAACAGTTGGGGCAACAACAAACCTGGCGTACCAGCCACGGTCTCTGTCATCTTCTGGACTGACCAAAACTCTTTTGCTCCTTGCTACTAAAGTAAAAACACCTTGGAGAAAGAATCTGGGAGAGTAAAGGTGAATTAAATGAGAGAAAGTAAAAGGCACGCCGGCCATGTTGGTCAAATGCCTCAAACAGGCAACAGCCCTCCCCACTATAGGGAGAATTTGACCTAAACAGACGTCGAGAAAACGACAGAATTCGAGGATAACGGGGTCAATAGCAGGTTTGAAACCTAATGTGAAAGGGTATGTATAAACAAAAGAAAACCCAATTAAATAGGAGGTGATTCTTTGGTTCGCATTGGGAATTATAATAGGGAAGTCATGACTCCAATGGCAGTTTTTACGAACTAAAGAAATCAGACCTTCAATGATCTGAGTTGGGTAGATATCAGCACGATCTAAAGAGGACACTTGATTTCTAAGGGATTCTCTATCATTGTAGAAAGATAGTTCCGCAGGAAATATTTCCTCCACTGAAGGTTCACGAAGAGGTTCAGAGGGTTCCTTACCTCTAGAAGAAGACCTTTGAGAAAGAGAACCTCTGGTTCTGGAAGAGGGACTGGAATAGATGAAGGAAGAGAAGAACCACGTATGGATGAAGACCCTAAATTACGTAGTCTGCCTCCTCTTCTGCTCCTACTAGGGGCAAGAGGGAAGTTATCAACAATAGGGACTCGCCTAGGGTTAAAGTTTGATGAAGACATGATAGTACGAGGAAGAAGCAAATAAGAATTGAATATTCTGAGAACTTTATGTGAGAAAGACAAAGTGAAGACTATATTTATACTCAGAAGCAACCGTCCAAGGAAAAGCTGTAATAATGGAAACGTCATGATGAGAATTGGCGTTTCGTAATTGGTGCAGCCGTAAAAGAGCCTTGAAAAATGCTGAAAGGTCGCAGAATCAATCAGAAGATGCCACGTGTAGTGGGCATTAAATAGAAGTGACAAATGAAGCGTCAGTTCCAGAGAAAAACTAATGGCGGCAAATATTCCCGCTTTAATAAAATCCACTTCCCAAATATTCTATTGATGAATACATGGCAAGTGGGGGGACTATCTGTATTGGTAAAAATTAAGTTCATATATATTGAATTTAATGAAAGATGACGTGCCATGACACGTAGACTGGTCAAAGGATGACGATCAGCAGAGAATAGTTAACGAGGCACGGGATATGACATGCAAGAGCAGAGATTCAACAAACTCGGTACCCGCACCTCTTTATGTTCAAAAGTCAAGCTAAAAGAATGAACCTGACAGCAAAAGTGGGAACAGATATAACATTTAATAGGCATTAAATACTGAGAACGTTAGAGAATCTGTATTGAATTACAATGATTGTAACGTAGCATTAAATGCCTTTAAATGTCTATAATGGCCTTATTATGACAAAGGCAAAACGTATCAACTAGAAATAGCTATAAAAGGGGCAACCTGATCATTTGTAAGGGACGGATTATCATCGGAATATACTAATTTACTTTGTTTTCTTCTGTTCATCTTATTGTTAGCAAAATTAATTTCCTTTATTCATTTTTTGATTATTAGTAACCCGAGTTCTTCTAAAATAAAGCTTTGACCGAAATTCCACTTNAGACCTTCAGTAATCTGAGTTGGGTAGATGTCAGCACGATCTAATGAAGACAGTTGGTTTCTGATAGATTCTCTATCATTATAAAAAGATAGTTCAACGGGAACAATCTCATCTACATTAGGTTCACGAAGAGGCTCAGAGGGTTCTTTACCTCTAGACGAAGACCTTTGAGAAAGGGAGCCTCTGGTTCTAGAAGGTGGAGTGGAACTGGATGAAGGTATAGAAGAACCTCGTGCGGATGAAGACCCTAGATTACGAAGTCTACCTCCTCTCCTGCTCCTAATAGGAGCAAGACAAAGGTTATCAACAATGGGGACTCTCCTAGGGTTAGGGTTTGACGAAGACATAATAGTACCAGGAAGAAGGAAACAAGAATTGAATATTTTGAGAACTTTATGTGAAGAAGACAAAAGTGAAAACTATATTTATACTCAGAAGCAACCGGGAAAGGAAAAGCTGTAATGATGGAAACGCCATGATGAGAACTGACGTTTCGTAATTGGTGAAGCCGTGAAAAAGTCTTAAAAATGCTGAAAAGTCGCAGAACCAATCAGAAGATGCCATGTGTAGTGGGCATTAAATAGAAGTGACAAATGAAGCGTCAGTTCCAGAAGGGAACTAATGGCGGCAAATATTCCCGCTTTAATAAAATCCACTTCCCAAATATTCTATTGATGAATACATGGCAAGTGGGGGGACTATCTGTATTGGTAAAAATTGAGTTCATATATATTGAATTCAATGAAAGATGACGTGTCATGACACGTAGACTGGTCAAGGGATAACGATCAGCAAAGAATAGTTAAAGAGGCACGAGATACAACAGACATGAGCAGAGATTCAAGAGGCTCGGTGCCCGCACCTCTTTATGTTCAAAAGTCAAGATAAGAGAATGAACTTGACAGCAAAAGTGGGAACGGATACAGTATTTAATAGGCATTAAATACTGAGAACGTTAGAGAATCTGTATTGAAGTACAATGATTATCATTTATAACGTAGCATTAAATACCTTTAATTGTCTATAATGGCCTTAGTATGACAAAGGCAAAACATATCACCCAGAAATAGCTATAAAAGGGGCAACCTGATCATTTGTAAAGACACGAAATACTACTGGAATATACCGATTTACTTCACTTTCTATTCAACTTTTATTTTACATCCATTATTCATATTTCTATTTGATTATCAATAACCCGTGTTCTTCTAAAAATAAGCTTTGGCCGAAATCCCACTTTTTGGTTAAACAGTAAGGACCCTTGAGGACACGGACAGATGCACTATGCGCTGAAATAGCTAAAAGGTCATAAAACAAATCTTGCAGCCTCAAGTGATCCTTCAATCTTGTTCCTCACGTTGCTGCACAATTCTAGTCGTTAACTCCTGCCTATGTTTGTTGTCTAAGAAGAAGAATAGATTAAGAAAACTCAAAAATAACCATACAAGTAATCTTTTTTTAGCTTTTTTGGTACCTGCCTTTTTAGAGCTTTTCATAACAGAAGCTTTAGACAACTAGGAAGCTAATTTGTAAGACTACAATTTATAAACATAACTTGTCCAAAAATCTCCCCTGTATTTATCAACAACATACATACCAAGTGTTACGTAGTATTCATTTCAAAAGGCAAAGAGATAAAGTTATGTATCTAAAATCTGCTGGCTCGACTAATCTGGATTTGCACTCGGTAGGCTAAGGGAAGTAAACTTGTACTTTCTCCGCTTGAGAAAAAACAACCAAGATGGAAATAATTGAAAATAAGGAGATGAGCATGTCATTTTTTCCCTGCTTTATTTGATGTCATTTCTTACCAAATTTGTAGGTTATACATGGACTAGATCAAGTGAAATACGATTCTAAAACGATATTCGTTGCATGTGAAGAAGACGTGGATGAAGAAGGGAATATGGACTTTCAGTAGTGACTGGTTTATGAACTGCATAATGAAACAAGAGCTTGACTTAGGAGCTCCTCAATTTGCAGAGTCCCTTTAATGCACAGATAGAATATGAGCAAAGTGATCTGATAAAATATGAATATTTCCGAGGAAGGAAACTTGAAAAATAAAACTTAGGATAGTATATATATGCTCTTTGTTAACAGTGGGGGAGAAACCCGTCAGATATTTCCATTTTTTTCTAAATTCTAATATCTTGTCTGTATTTTGCAAAGGAAGCTCTTCAATTCCAAATGCCAGTGCTAACACATATAGAAGCTGGAAAGGCAATTGATTTTCGAACAATAAAAACAAATCTCTATCATGTTTCTTCATATTCTGCCTGGTCAGACTGTACATGAATTCAATAATAAAGCAGCCGTCAAGGAACAACATCAGACACTCGTTAGCATAACATTCGGAATGACTAGGAGATTAACCATTCCGAGCACTGAGCAAGGCTTGTTCAACACTTGCATACGCTTGCTCAATGGATATTACTCCTCTTGCTAATTCCTTCGTTGCTGTCTGTTTCAACTTTTCCATGGCTTGAAGATGAGGTTTTCCATGGTGTATTGGACCAATGGAAACCACATAGTACTTGCCATAATCTTCATCTGCACTAGTATTCTCAAGAAGCGTAGAGGGAATTCTTCTTATTTTGTAATTAACTGATGTTGTACTAGGAGGAGGGTCATGTATATCAATGACAGAATGTAACCACTTCCTCTGCTCTACGTCTGATGTTGTCAGCTGGAGGAATTGCCATTTTCGAAAGCCAATGTAGTATGCAATTTTAGAGTTGGAACATCCATGCATATATATATAACAACAACAACAACAACCTAGTAAAATTCCACCAGTGGGCTTTGGGAAGGGTAGTGTGTACGGAGACCTTACCTCTACTCCGAAGGAGTAGAGAGGCTGTTTCCGAAAGACCCTCGGCTCAAGAAAACAAAAGGACAAAAAGGAGAGACAGAAATATACCAAAAAAGACACAAATATTTAACGTGGATTGTCCCGTATATAAAAGAGGGCACAAAATATAGAGAGAATAACCTCACAAAGAGGCACGCACAAGTGACACACTAACGCCTGTCTCACAAATTCTCCTTCTAAATAAGACTTTCAAACACGTTTTAAGGCTACATTGTGGATACTGCTGCTCAATGAAACAGGGAAAAGCATATCCATAATTCATTAATTCACAGTAAATTAAAATAAATGGCAAGATGAAAACAAACAAACCTTATGAAAATTGTTGAAGACTGTGTTTTAAGATAACTGCTGTTTTATCTTTCCAACAGCCAAAGCTTTGACCTCAGGATATTCATCTCTTTGTGGCCGTCTTTGCTCAATGGCCATGCTTTTACATTTGTGTTCTCTCAAACTCGGCATTTTGTTGTAAAATAGAAAAGCAAAGCAAATCAATTAGAGAAAAAGGTTAAGAGAATTATTAAAATATCATTTCATTTGAAATTGATGCACAAAATTAATTGATTTAGCTTCCTATTAAAAAGATAATAATAATAACAACAACAATAGTAATCACGCTTCAATCCCAAAATAAGTTGGAATCCGTTGTATGAATCCCAACTTCTTCAGTTAAGCTCAACTCATATAATAATAATAATAATAATAATAATAATAATAATAATAATAATAATAATAATAATAATAATAATCTATCTATATTATATTAAAAGCACGAAGGCCCTTAGCGAAATGTCGTTCGTCTTTTTTACCCTTTAAAAATAAATTTTATACTAGACACAATAGTCATTTAATTATTTCCCTTATAATAAGGACTTGAAAATCCGTTTAAATTTAATTATTAAATCTTTCCTAATTTGAATTATATACCTAAAAATTAGGACTTTAAATCAATTAAATTTTACTTTAAATAAATAGTAAAAAACTCAACTCTTTTGAAGCGTTGATTGTTAACTATTTCATCCTTCTTCGAAATCTAAATTGATTCCTATTACGTTGTCTTTGTTTTGCAAATATATACTTACTACTTACTATTATCAAAGCAAGAAGACGTTATGCCAATAATGATCAATAAATTTATCCTTTGAAGATAAATTAACATTAGATAAATTATTATTTTAATACTTTAAAATTAACTCTAAGATTTGACTATTAAATTTGTTCTTATTCAAACAATGTTTGAACTCAAACATTAAGGTACTTAAAGTATATCACAAAAAGTATCTAACTAAATTTAACTTTAGATAAATTAATATTAATTCAGACTTCAAAGGGTATTAGAATTTTTCATGTTATAAATGTTTGGATAAAATTAATGTCACATTTAACTATTTAAAGCTTGGATGATCCAATATGAATTTGAATCAACAAAAAAATTATTTCCTTTAAGGTTGAGAACAAATAATTAATTTCTATATTAATTAACTGATTAGAAATTAAAAGTATCCAATTCAATTTCTTTTCAAATTCATTATATAAGTAAATTTATTTTTCAAGTTGAGAAAACTCTTAGGCCAGATGAATTTATTTTTATAGAAGCAATGATAATGGACGATATCAAAAATAAAGCAAAACAGTTACTCTGTAGTATTAAGAGTCAAATTGAACAAAATGCATTCTAAATTGAATTAATTTTATAACTAATTTTTGTTTCTGCTCACATTTATTTCAACACATGATAGCTCACTGTATTTTTTTTATATTAAATTACTTTTGTAAAATATTAATTCAACATTAATCATTTTAGATTTTGCATCATATTACCATAGATTTTTTCTATGATATAGGACAACCTCTTTATTTTCAAATCTCTAAAATAACAAAAGATTTAACTTTTAAATTTGTTTATTTGAAAATTATGTTTTGTGGTTTATGTGTTTTGTATATTAGGTAAAAAAACACTAATTTTGAAATCACAATAAGGCATCTTAGGACTTTTGTGGAGTAGGCTTTTTTTTCATTGAGTTAGCTAAGTAAAATTAACATTCATTATTTTCAAAAACTTATCGTTTTTAAATTTTTATTTTATAACTCAAACATATTATGTAATTTTTTTAAAATTGTGTACCCCTTGAAATAAGTACACGCGCAAAGCGCGTACCCTAAGACTAGTACTATATTAAAAGTACGAAACCCCTTAGCGAAATATCATTCGCTTTTTTTATCCTTTAAAAATGGATTTCATACTAAAAAAACTAGTCATTTAATTATTTTTCTAATATTAAGATTTTGAAATTAACTAAAATTTTGTTAACTAAAATCTTTCCTTATTTGAATTATTATTTAGAAGTCCTAATTGATAGATCTTAAATACTCTTGCCTTATGTTTTGATGATCTAACAAACTTAGTGTTGAGTTGTAACCTTGTTATTATACTTACTGTATCTCCTAAACTGCTTACCTAGAAGCATTTTGATTAGGAATCCTTTTGTAAATCCGTAAACTCCTTGAGTTTATGTTGTGACTAGATTTAGTTATAAGGAAAAGTCTTTGTAATCGTAGAGTTACAAAGTGGCTTGTGGTGATAGCATCACAAGTTAGAAAAAGTCTTTGTAACTAGGATAGTCACAAGTGGCTTGTGGTAAAGGTACCACAAGTTAGTTGAGTAAATCCTTTGCAATAGGAAGTATTGTAAAGTGGCTTGTAATAGGTAGATTACAAGTTAGTGAAGTTAAAAGTCTACAGGTGTAGGTCGTGGTTTTTGGATCCCCTTGTGTGAGATTTTTTCACGTAAAAATCCTCTGCCTCATTTAAATACATGAATTAAGAACACCATTTATAAAATTATTAAATGAGATTCAACCAATAATATTTATGTACCTAATAAAATAACAGGAATAATAATAAAAATGTAACCACTCATTTCATTTAATTTGGTACACTACGAGTTCTGTTTTAAACTCAAAATATTTTTGAATTTGTATGCAGTTAATTAATAAGTTACAGTAATTATTGTTTTTTAGCTACAAGCTACGTAATGAATGAAAAATGATACATGTGCAAAAGATGTTTTCAAAAATCTATCTATTTACACTATTATAAAAGCAGAAATTCTAACACGTTATGATTTTCACATAAGTTATCATTGTCAAACTCTAAGCCATATGTCAATTAGTTAATCGTGTTCGTATTTTCTACGATGACTTAAAAACAATTAGTTTTTCAAACAAAAAAAATTAGAAGAATTCTTAAATCTTCAAGAATTACGAGTTCTTGCTAAAACTAAGTACGAATAAAAGGAAGTATGATAATCTATGAAATTGAAGTAATGAAAATATAAAGTTTAAACAAGTTAAAGTTGAATATATTGATTGAGATAATTGAAGACTTTTATTGACAATTTTTCTTCTTTTATCGAGTTAGTTAAACAAGATCAATATTTTGAGGAACTTATACCTTTTTTAACTTTTACTTTATAATTAACTCAAATATTTTTTTATTTAACTAACTTTATGTAAATTTTAAAAATTTTATACTCATTGAGACAAGGTACACGCGCAGCGCGCGTATCCTAAGACTAGTAATAATAATGGAAGTTCTTTAACAAGACTAAAATCTATTCCCAACTTGTAGATATCACCTATATATGGACTCTTTTTTAATTGTATCCTATCTTCAGCTAAGTCAGTGTTGACTCCAAGAAATTATAAGTCTTGCGAGACAACTCACTTACATGTGATTTTAGGTCTACCTCGTTCTCTTTTATCCTTTACTCACTGTAGTTCACCTACGGAGCGGTGCATATGTAGGTCGATGTAGAACATGACCAAACCATCTTAAGCACACGTTTCTCTTATTCTATTATCAATGTGTGTTACTTGCATCTTCTGACGAATATGGTCATTTTAATCCTATCTCATATTGTATAACCGTACATCCAACTTAGCCTCCGCATCTCTGGAACATACATATTCTGGATATGTTGGACTTTAGCGACTCAACATTCACTGCCATATAACATACATTAGCAGTCTTATAATTACTACGTAGAACTTACCATTAATTTTAGTAACTAATGTTTCTCTAGAAAGATAGTTCTTTCTCTACTAGTGTATTTCTCTAAGATAGAAGATAATTGAAAATAACGAAATGGAGTATAGTCAAATTTCTCTATAACAATCTTGTTTGTTCCAATATTTTTTGGTTACTATAGTGAATTGTTGTTATAGAAAATATATGTTATAACACAACATAAAAATCGGTTCTAAAAATACTTGACTTTTATAGTGAATGACTGTTATATGAGGATGGTGTTATAAAGAGGTTTTACTGTATGTTATTTTTTTTTTTTTCCCTGCATTATTTGATGTTCATTTCTTATCAAATTCCCAGGTTATACGATCAAGTGAAAGACGAATCTAAAACAATATTCGTTGCATGTGAAGAAGATATGGATAAAGCATTGTCAGCTGTGAAAGACATTCTTATCCTCATGACGATTGGCTTACTATTGACCACAATTGAAGGTTAAATGGTGTTATACTCAACATCTAATATTTTCCAGTTTCATCTAAATGTTATTATGGTTGACAGGGGCGGATCCAATGCTTTGGCATTAAGTTCATTCGAATCTAGTACTTTAAATGTGAAGTATAGATTTGAACCTCAAATTTGAAAGCATCAAGTTAAAATCTTAAATTTGTATTTGGTTGTGGACAAGCTTTCTCCATGAATCTCTGTGATTTATATTGCAATATCAGGCCACCCTGCTTTAGGGATAAAACACACACAAAAAAGTAGATATTATTACATATTCGTGTTGCATAACCTTAAAATAACAAAAAGTAAACTCGCACTACAAGAATTCCGGAAAAAAGCGACCAAACTTTAGCGACCAAAGTTGGTCTGTCAAGAAAAGCGACTGTCACGACCCCAGTTCACCCTCCATGAACATGTCGTGATGGCACCTAGTTCCTACAACTAGGTAAGCCTATCAATTCGGAAATAACAACTTAACTTGCGAAATGGTTAAATAAGGCTAAACATATTAAAATATTAACTGCATATAAGGCCGCTCGGCCTATACAACCCAAAAGAAATGTGGAAGTGTCACGATCCCAAACCCGGTCGTGATGGCTCCCAACAACATTGCTAGGCAAGCCAGACCACAATCGTTCCCAAATTAACCGTAAACCTCAAACCGACAATCTAAAGAGATTATAATAGTTTTAGAATAATAATCCAATATTTATAATAGAATAATACCGAGAAAAA
>NW_017674022.1:39077-52245 GCF_001879085.1 Nicotiana attenuata
CTTCTGAACAACATTAATTTCGGCGACCGACAAGCCTCACACGTACCGCCACAAACCACACGCATGACTTGATCACGCTGAAGGAATTGACCTCTACCACCAATACGCCAACTCAACTATGTTTAACCAATATATCTTCCTTCTATTTACCCCGATTGCCTTAGTAATAACAATGACTCCTTCCCACACATAACACACTCTCCATCTGCACTCACCCCGGGTGACCTGGATCCGCGAGACCATGCCGTGTCAAATCCCATGAACCATTTCATACCTTCCTTGGGCGTACATTCGCACCCTCAACTGACATGCCCGTTCCGCTAACCCTTCTATGAATCTGAAGTCCTTTCTCATCCTTCTCTCAAGTCTGAACATGAGTTAATAAGGCCAACCATAGCACCCTTTAACAATTCCTTTGCTCCAATTACCACTTATGTTCTTTTCCCGTAGCCGAGTGACCCAGAAATATGCTAACAACCTGAAAACCTCGCAAGTGGTTAACCATGCAACCCAATCATAGGCAGTGGGACTCTCCCACTTAGTTTGAAGCCACTATAACACAACTTTGGAGTTCACTAGGATTCTTAATCTCTTATTGACATAACCTTGCGCAATCAACCACCAAAATTCTCGATATCTTACTGTAGAAACCCCCTTTTTATACTCTGAATCATTAACAACATTCGCACGACCGATCCCTTCACTGTATAACCAGTAGGATTCTTCGCAGAAGCCTCGCCAACCACGCGACCGCTAACCTGCTCACAAGAATAACTCACCTGTAGAAATCACTCCCCGGCATCTCCCAACGCTGTTGCACGGGGCACAAACACCACGACATCAATAACCCATCCTGAGTCTGAGCTCACCCTCCAGCTGCACAAGTTCATTCACCCCTCGTGGACATCAATTGGATGTGCGGCAATATTCTTCCAATTCAAAGTTATGTTATATCCTTCTTCATTCAAGAAGCTCCTTCCCGTTATATCAATTCCCCCGCCGTATAATAGCTCATACTTCTAATTAAATCCGTAGACCCCAAATCACCAATCGCCAATATTCTCAGATCGCTCCAAACTCTCCTTAATCGACTACTCCGCCCTTGGCCGCTTATACTCGGACTCCTAAAAATTTTTTTGCCACCGCCAGACACTTCCCACGTGTCTTTCCTCATCCTTTGCTGCTCAGCCGCTGCCTTAAATAGAGTCTACCTTCACTTGAACCCACAATCGCTGCTGACTTTAAACCTTTCCGAAGGTTATCTTCCTCGAGTAGCACGCGTCCTCACCATCCGTGAGAGAATAGAAGGCAGAAGTTTAGGATTGTGATGTCAAAATCTCGCACGACAAGGAATCAAATGAAGTGAAATTTTCCTAACGGTTACATAGCCTCTCGTAGATAAGTACAGACGTCTCCGTACCGATCAGCGAGACTCTAATAAACCGGCCTGTGTTCCGTGACTCCTATGAACCTAGAGCTCTGATACCAACTTGTCACGACCCCAGTTCACCCTCCATGAACATGTCGTGATGGCACCTAGTTCCTACAACTAGGTAAGACTATCAATTCGGAAATAACAAAATAACTTGCGAAATGGTTAAATAAGGCTAAACATATTAAAATATTAACTGCATTTAAGGCCGCTCGGCCTATACAACCCAAAAGAAATGCGGAAGTCTACAATTCAATCCCAAAACCCGAAAACTCACGGGTACCACAGGCTAACAGGAACATAGTACGCTGCTCTAACTCCGAAATATCTAAACAACTGAGAGAAGACGGATAAACTAAATACTAAAGCTGGAACAGAATAGAGGCTCCTGGTCTGCGGACGCGGCAGATATACCTCGAAGTCTCCGTGTATCTCCTCGCCTCAAGTATAGTGCGCCTGAGAAGAGGTACCTGGATCTGCACATGAAGAACATGCGCAGGAAGGGCATGAGTACACCACAGCGGTACTCAGTAAGTGCCAAGCCTAACCTCGATCGGGTAGTGACGAGGAAGGTCAGGGCCCTACTGAGATAAAATATAATAATTAATAAGATAACGGAAACAGTTTAAATAAAGTCTACAGCGAGAATCTAAACCAGATAAATAAGGAAGAACAGTAGTAGAAGGCAAAGGTAACAATACAAGGAGTACCGCTCTCAATAAGGAATAATAGTCGGGGATCTCTTAGTATCACGAGGATCTCTTGGTATCCTCATCACATGCACCAGGGATCTCTTGGTATCCCGAGGATCTCTTGGTATCCTCATCATAAACACTGGGGATCTCTTGGTATCCCGAGGATCTCTTGGTATCCTCAACATATACACTAGGGATCTCTTGGTATCCTGAGGATCTCTTGGTATCCTGAGGATCTCTTGGTATCCTCAATAGTATGCCAGGGATCGCTTGGTATCCCGAGGATCTCTTGGTATCCGCAATATATATAAATGTGCCAGGGATCTCTTGGTATCCCGAGGATCTCTTGGTATCCTCAATAATATGCCAGGGATCTCTAGGTATCCCGAGGATCTCTTGGTATCCTCAATATATATAATGTGCCAGGGATCTCTTGGTATCCCGCACCTCAGTCCAGAATATCTCAAGTACAAGGGGGGATCTCCCGGGAAGCCGTCCCGTAGTCCCAAATTAAACACACAACAACAACAATTCGTAATTCTCGGAACAATGCTAAAAATCAGGACAAGAAGTAGTAATTATAGCCTAACATGCTTCACAGAGTACAAATAGCACAGCTAAAACAAATAAGCAAATAAGCCAGCTAAACATGAGTCTCTAAGCTAGCACAGGTATAAGCTTACAGTTAAAATGAACAAGTAAACAAGAAATCTCAATTTAAATACTTCAAGTAGAAACGGGTTTACAACAATTAGCTCAAGTACGCGCTCGTCACCTCACGTACGAGGCATTCAAATATTCAAAGATCATATCCTAAGGGAAAAAGGTCCCCCACACAAAGTTAGACAAGCCACTTACCTCGAACCGGCTCAATATCAACTAGAAATCATGCTTTTGCCACGAGTATCCGACTCTAAATGGCTCAAATCTATTCAATTCAATTACACATTGTAAATAACATCGCAAACACCTGGTTTTGCTAATAAATTCAAAGCTACGGCGTAAAATTAGGTGAAATGACCAAAATGCCCTCCAGGCCAACGCCCCGGAATCGAATAATTTTCACATTTTCAGAACCCTCGTACTCTCACAAGTCTAACCATATAAAAATCTCCCAAATCAGAGGTCAAATGCTCACTCAAAACTCCATAATTTAGCCAATGAAGTTTTACCCCAAATTATCCAATTTTTGATCCTAAATTCGAATTCCAATGATACATTTAACTATATAATGATGAAATATAACTAGAAGGGATTAAGGAAACGTTACCTAATAGTCTTCTCTTCAAAACCCACTCAAAATCGCCCTTACCCGAGCTCTCAATTGATTTTTTTGTAACTTATGAACTCAAACCCTCGAAATTTCTATTTCTGCCCAGGGATTTCCGCATCTGCGGACAAGGGACCGCATCTGCGGTCCCGCTTATGCGGAACAAATGCCGCTTCTGCGGCTATTAACTAAAATCCAGGGGTTCCGCTTCTGCGGTCTTAAACCGCACCTGCGGTGGCCGCTTCTGCGAAATACTTACCGCTTCTGCGGTTTATCACCAATGACCCAGGGTCGCATCTGCGACTTATACCTCGCAGGTGCGTAACCGCTTCTGCGGTCAAACTTCCGCACCTGCGGAAACTGAAGGGAGCCCAAATTCCGCTCCTGCGATGGGATGGCCGCTTATGCGGCTCCGCTTCTGCGGTTCCCAAGCCGCAGAAGCGAAAATACCAGAAGAGAGAAAAACCAGTTGCTGCAACACTTCAAAAATTCTTCCGTTAACCACCTGAAATCATCCCGAGGCCCCCGAGACCTCAACCAAAAGCACCAATCACACCTAATACCTCATTCAAACTTGTACCAATCCTTAAATCACCTAAACAACGCCGGAAACCCGAATTAATCAAAGATTTAAGCCTAAGAACTTCAATTTCCAACAAAACACGCTTTCGATCAAAAACCTACCCGAACCTCGTCCGAATGACCTGAAATTTTGCACACACATCCCAAATGACATGACGGAACTACTGCAACTTCCGGAATTACATTCCGACCCTCGGATCAAAAACTCACTATCGGGCTGGAAGCTTCAAAAATACAAACTTCGGCATTTCAAGCTTAAATGAGCTACGGACGTCCAAAATACATTCCGAACGCGCTCCCAACCCCGAAATCACCTAACGGAGCTAACGGAACCATCGGATTTCCATTCCGAGGTCGTCTTCACACTGTTCCGACTTCGGACCATTTTTCAACACTTAAGCTCTCATTTAGGTACTAAGTGTCCCAAAACACTCCGAATCCGAACACCGAACTTCCCGGCAAACCAAAATAGCAGAAATGAACTTAGGGGAAGCAGTTAAGGGGGGATCAGGGCATAAATTCCAAAAACGACCGGTCGGGTCGTTACATCCTCCTACACTTAAACATTCGTTCGTCCTCGAACAAGCATAGGGAACATACCTGAAGTAGTGAAAAAGATGAGGGTACTGGCTGCACATATCCCGCTCGGTCTCCCAAGTCGCCTCCTCGGCCGGCTGACCTCGCCACTGAACCTTCACTGAAGCAATGTTCTTTTACCTCAACTTTCTAACCTGTCTGTCCAAAATAGCCACTGGCTCCTCAACATAGGATAGATCCTTGTCCAACTGGACTGAACTGAAATCCAACACGTGCGACGAATCACCGTGATACCTCCGGAGCATCGAAACATGAAATACCGGATGAACTCCGGCCAAACTGGGAGGCAAGGCAAGCTCATAGGCAACCTCCCCAACTCGCCGCAAGATCTCAAAAGGGCCAATAAACCTCGGACTCAACTTTCCTTTCTTCCCAAACCTCATGACGCCTTTCATAGGCGAGACCCAAAGCAGAACCCGCTCACCAACCATATATGAACATCACGAACCTTCCTGTCCGCGTAACTCTTCTGTCTAGACTGGGCTGTACGGAGTCTATCCTGAATCGTCTTAACCTTTCCCAATGCATCCTATACTAACTTTGTGCCCAATAGCCTGCCCTCACCCGGCTCAAACCAACCCATCNGCAACTCTCGAAATTCCATTCCGACTTCCGGATCAAAATATCACCTATCAACCGGAAATCGCCAAAATACTAACTTCGCCAATTCAAGCCTAAATCTACACCGGACCTCCAAAATCACTTCCGATCACACTCCTAAGTCACAAATCACTTCTCGGAGCTAACCGAACCATCGGATTTCCGTTCCGAGGTCGTCTTCACACTGTTCCGACTTCGGACAATTTTTCAACACTTAAGCTCTCATTAGGGACTAAGCGTCCCAAAACACTCCGAATCATAACACCGAACATCTCGGCAAACCAAAGTAGCAGAAATGAACTTAGGGGAAGCAGTTAAGGGGGGATCGGGGCGTAAATTCCAAAAACGACCAGCCAGGTCGTTACATCGACCAACGTTGGTCTCTAAATTGGAGAAAATAATAAAATAATTATTTTAAATACATTAGCGACCAAAGTTGGTCGCTATTTGGTTAATAATTTCGTCAAAATGTTGACCGGACTGGTCAGACTTGCTTGGTCAAAGAAATACTGAGATTAGCGACCAACGTTGGTCGTTATTGGGGGACCCACTTATTAAATTTTAATAATTATATTATTATTTTAAAAATATGATAAAATATAAATAAATATAATTCAAAGTTAGCGACCAAAGTTGGTCGCTTATAAAATAGAGACCAACTTTGGCCGCTAATATGGGACCCGTTTAATAATTATATTATTATTTTAAATATTATATAAAATATAAATAAATCTGATTTAAATTTAGCGACCAGCTTTCGTCGCTAATTTAAATTTAAGTATAATTAGCGACCAAAGTTGGTCTCTTTTCAGGTCAACAATGGTCAAAATTAAAAATCACTTTTGTATTTACTATCTAAATAATATAAATGTAAGCCGTTAACACTTTTGTAACACAAGGGATGAATAGACTAAAATATACTCTAACATGCTATGCACTAAGTATAAGCGTATTAGGTAATATTATATCAATATAGCTTATATATATGTATAATATATATACTTAATGACTAGTACTATGTACTACTAAGTATAAAGCGTTATTAGGTAATATTATATCGAATATGGCTTATATATATGTAATATATATAGTTACGTTGTAATATGCACTAAGTTTAAGCGTATTAGGTAATATTATATCGAATATGGCTTATATATATGTAATATATATAGTTACGCTGTACTATGCACTAAGTATAAGCATATTAGGTAATATTATATCAATATAGCTTATATATATGTATAATATATATACTTACGCTGTACTATGCACTAAGTATAAGCGTATTAGGTAATATTATATCGAATATGGCTTATATATATGTAATATATATAGTTACGCTGTACTATGCACTAAGTATAAGCGTATTAGGTAATATTATATCAATATAGCTTATATATATNTAATGAGCATCCCCGTATCAGATAAGAATTTACATGGGGATTAAGACGATGTCGGACAGATTCAATAACCTGCTTGAAGGATTTGATACCCCATGGGTATGACTCAAAATTACCAGACTCTATCAGAAAGAACATAAACTTGTCTATGAAAGACACATGGTCTTTATCAGAAGGACAAACAAAAAATTTCAACAGATAAAGAATGCACAACCTCACTGCATCCTCATCGTTTGCCCAAACTTTATTTGTGACTACATTTTTCAAATGCCACTTTTCAACCCTTTGTTTGTTCGAAAAATAGGTAGTCATTAAATGGCTAACATAAGTGAAAGTGTAACCATAGTCTGAAAAATTATTCACACTATTTAGACCAGTAATCAACCCAAATTCTCTCAAGGAAAAATTCAATTTTTCACCCTTCAATAGTACTGAAAAATATGAGTCAGTAGACTTTGACAATTCATACTTCATCAGAAGATGAATTGCTTGGTTTTGCATACAGATTGTGGGGAGACCAAATAAGTAACCAAAACAAGTTTTTTGGAAAAGCTTTAAAGCATTTGGAGAGAGTAAAGCTTTTATCTGGCTAGGTATGCTCAGATCACACAAACTGTGGAATCTAAGCATACCATAATCAACATTTTGTGGTGCAAAGTAATGGCCATTCCGCAGAAAATAAAAAATTATTGAACATTAGTAGTTTGCATAAAATAAAAAATTATTTTATGGTGCAAAGTAATAGCCATTCCGCAGAAAATAAAAAATTATTGAACATTAGTAGTTTGCATAAAAAAGAAGCAGTAATCTACATATAACTACATGATAACTACAAAATATAACTAAAAGAAGAACAGCCTACCCACACCTATAACTACAAAACAATACAGGACATCTACACATGTAAACATTATCTCAAAACAATAAGGAAGAAAAGGGTAACCACAACTCTATAACTACAAAAATATAACATCTAGTTCAATTAACTCACAAAATGTAGATTAATTGTAGTTAGTATGAAGGTAAATGTAGCAGCATACAAAAGGTGAAAAATATACCTTATCTACAATTTACCCAGCTGCCTACAAAACAACTACAAAATAACTACATTTATGCACTGTCTAAAAATCACAATTACAATTAACCTTCAAAATTGAGACAAACAATCTACAAAATTTGGACAATTCCACATTTTACCAAAAAACACTTGAACAACAGATTTTTACAACCAAAATCACACTAAAATACTGTAAAGAAAAATAATTAGTGTTTACCTTTACCAAAATCTTTTTGTGAACCAATTTTGGTACTTTTTTGGAGGGTTTCTTCTTTTTTGATTTTGATGAAGAAGGAGAGACCTTGGGTTTTTTCACAGATGGAATTTTAGGGGAATCTTCAACAAAATCATCATCTACACACAACTCTTTCCCCTTTCGTTTGAGTTGTTTCTCGACTGGTTTATCACCTCCACCAGCATCAACATCGTGCAAATGCTTGCTTCTCATCTCCGCACGAATTTGTCTAGGAGATGAAATACTAGTAGTAGGTTCACTTGCATGTGTCGATTTTGCGTTTTTGGGTGGTGATTTTGGTGTTAAAACACCCAAATCAAAGGATGGGATATCAGCTAATGTAGTTTTTGAAGCTTTTTTTTTGGGAGTGTTGATTTTTTTCATGATTTGGGACTTGAAAAAACAGATGCAACTTCAAAATAGGATTTTATGAAATTAACTGGAGAAGAAAATTGTAGAATCGTGGGTAACTGATGGTAAACGTGGGTGAGAGGCGAGTATACGAAAATGGGGGAATTAACTGAAGGTAAAACGTGGGAAGGGGGGGGGGGGAAAGAGAGAGGCGGGTAAACGAAAATGGAAGAATATACGCTCCTAAATTAACGCATAATATAAATGAAGCATTAATTATACCCTCAATTTAAATTATGGTATATAAATGGTAATTTGGTATGCTGAAATGTAATTAACACAATCCTTAAACATTGAGGGTAATAAGGTTTCATATATGGTATACGAAGGTAAAAATCCTTTCTTGTATTTAGTTTCTTGGGCTTCTAAATAAGGCAATATTTTCAAGTTAACTAAACTATTTTTATAGGGGGTTTTGCATCTATACTCGCTTTTTGTGCCACATTTTAACTTGTGCCCGCTTTGTAAAAAAAATTGCAAGCATACCCGCTTTTTCACATAACTTCAGCACACGGGGCTGAAGTAGCAAAGACAATCACGCAAAACTTCAGCATTCTAGTAGCCGCGCCTGAAGTTCAGCTCTAGAGCTGAAGTTTTTGTTTTGTAACTGGCGAACTTCAGCTCTAGAGCTGAAGTTTTTGTGTTGTAACTGGCAAAAAGCTGAAGCTTGGATAAAATTCTCCTCTTGCAGCTCCAAACATACTGAGGTTCTACATTTCTCCCAGCCGGTACTATCTGCATGTCCCCCATCCCCAAATTAAAGTAACTCTAGTTCTTGTGTTATATACTACTATGTAATAATAGAAGTTGAGGTTGCATTTGGGCGATAATGAGTTATATATAGTGCATTTAGAGGGTATATTGTGATATTGATGACGACGATCTCTGCTAATCCAAAATCAAAAGCAGCAGACAAGACACGCTAGATTCTTTCTAAAAAAGTTGGATGAAAGAGCTAGCACCACTTTTACTTTTTGCTTTTACATTCTTAATTAACCTTTCTCAGTTACAACACAAAAACTTCAGTTCTAGAGTTGAAGTTTTTGTGTTGTAGCTTGAAAACTTCAGCTCTAAAGCTGGATACTTCAGCTCTAGAGCTGAAGTTTTTGTGTTGCACCTGGGAAACTTCAGCTCTTGGATAAAATTCTCCTCTTGCAGCTCCAAACCACTCAAAATTCCATCGACCTTCTAAATAGGGAGACCTTTTGATTTGACTCTTTGACTAGTTCTTGTTCCTTCTAGCCTTTCTCTTTACAACTACTATTGATCTCGTAGAAAAATTCACTGCTTGTTCATGGAATACATGTTTTTATTCCTTTCTTTCTTTGAACAAGAAAAAAGGAAGAAATCTGGTTAAATGAGAGTATAAGATAGCTGCAGATTTTGGGTCCCCTTTTTTCTGCTTTAATAAAGTTTAATCCATTGATTTAACAACGATCCTAAAAGAGTGCCACCTTTCTTTTGGTGGAGACGATCAACAAATATCGTACAGCAGTATTCTTGTTTAACAGAGCACTAGCTTTTGTTTTCCCTAGCTAAGCAGTATTCTTCTTCTTCGTTTTCAGAAGAAAGAAGAAAACGAAGGAGAAGAAGAAAGAGGAGAAAGGGGGCTGAAGTTATTTAAGAAGTGGATACAAGTTAAAATTTAAAAAAAAAATAGGTATAGGTTAAATGGGGGCGACCAAATAGGGCGCCCCGTGCAATTTTTATATTTTTATAGCCTTAGCAAGATTATAATTTCTAGCAACTTAATAAAGTTGTTATGAGATACTATAACATAACTATTGCATGAAATGCCACAATATTATTAGAGTAATCTTTTATAAAGTGTAGGGTGAAAGAAATATTATTATTTCTCCTAAATAAATATATTTTCGCAAAAAAACAGCAACAACAACGGTCCCAAAAAAAGGGCAACAGAGCGGCGGCAGCGGCGATAGTAGCAACAGTAGTAGTAGTAATAATAAATGGAAAATAGTATTGAAAAATAAAGTATTTGATATATTAATAACGTAGAAGCTCAAGAAAATTAATTGGAAGAAATAAGGGACAAAATTGGATGTCAACAATCATCATTAACGAAATGAATTAGATTACAATGGAGTCCTCTCTAAAAATAAGGATTTGGATTAGATTGAACTATCACGATATGTCCTTGCAAGAGTAGGAACTAGGAGTAAGAGTAATTTATTATGTTCCAATTTGGTAACTAATTTATTAGTATTTCGTAAAGTGCATGGAGTATTTATTACTATACCATGGTTTTTCCAAAACCTTTTTAGAATTTTCATTCAACTTTAAAATATGATATAATAAATGTCCGACACAAATTGATAATTTGCTTATTCAGTTATGATCATAACTTATAAGTCAAGTAGATCGTTTTATATTAGGACGTGATATGTTTCAATAATCCTCTTATAGCTCATTTTTAGCACAATAGCATTTGCCTTCAGGCGACCTGTTGAGACCAACAAAGTAGTATTGTAATAAAAATTGAATCAGTCTAAAACAACAAATTCTATAAAGAGTCAATTACGCAAATGGTCACTCAATTATCCCAAATTATCTCCTAAAGTCACTTTTCTTTCGTTTGTAACAACAAAGCCACTGAACTATGCCTATTGCACTCAGAAGGTCACTCAACTAGATTTTCCAAATTTTGGATTGCAAAATACCTATTTTACCCTCTAAATCATAAACATTTATCTTCTTTTTATTTTTTTAAAACTGTTTAGTATTAACAACAAAATTTCAAAAATTTATTTACACAATTCAGAATGAAAGAAAATAAAGGTTGTAAAAATATATATTCCACACACGTAATATAAAAATAATTATTTAAATAAAAGTATTTTTATATGTTTCTTGAAAATTATGCTCAATTATATTAATATGTTTCTATCAACTTTCCGACGACACAAAGTTATGTCACCGAAAAGCAGGGGGACTATCTGTATAGGGTAAAATATGCTATATTAAGTCCTGCATGAAATATATATATATATATATATATATATATATATATATATATATATAATATAATTGAGCATAAATTTCAAGAATATATAATGTATATTATGAAAATATCTTTATTTAAATAATTATTTTTATATAACGTGCATGAAATATATATTTTACAACCTTTATTTTCTCTCATTCTGAATTGTGTAAATAATTTTTTGAATTTTTGTTGTTAATACTAAAATTATTATTACTAATAAATTATTCTAATTAATTTTTTTACTATGCTCATTATTTTGTTATTCCAGTATTATATATGCTTAAATACTTTTTATGTTTTTGATTTATAAATAATATTTATTTATTCTATAGGTCCGTAATGTAAATTAAAAAGGGAAAAATTATAATATTAAAAAAGTTTAAAAAAAATAAAAAGAAGATAAATGTTTACAATTTAGAGGGTAAAATAGGTATTTGACACTCCAAAATTTGAAAAATCTAGTTGAGTGACCTTCTGAGTGCAATAGGCATAGTTCAGTGACTTTGTTGTTACAAATGAAAGAGAAGTGACTTTAAAAGATAATTTGGCATAGTTGAGTGACCATTTGAGTAATGGACTCATTCTATAAATATTGTTTCATCAATGTCAAACCACCAGTGTGTGAGGTTCATATGATTTATTAATTCTTGTTAAACACATAATAATGTTGACAAAACTCCATTTGCGTTTTGTGTCTTTGTCCAGTAACATTAATGACTTAAGTTGGCAGTCCAATCCATCAACAATTTCAATAATTTTCCAGCCTATAGACTCTTATCTTATTCATGAAAATGATGCAGCAATGTTTCAAGGCATATACACAGAAAGCAGTTCATATAATTGGACTTGAGCTTTATACATATAGATATGTAGTTGATATCTTTTTCAATATATGTTCATATTAATCCAAATTCAGTGTATAGTGTGTACTGATTGACTATTTTTGTTCTACACAAGGTAAAGATAATGAGTTTAACAGTCAACTTAAAATCATGAATCTTTAAATTATGGCATGTTTTGTGGTCTCCCCCATACAAACAATTTAAAGTTTTAAAAGCTAGTGTTGTGGATATAGGAATTATTGCAAGGGCAACGTGGAGATATGATTTTGGCTTAAATAAAATATTCTAGTGCATTAAAAGTCTCTAATAATTTTTCATTCAACAGTTTGTTACCCTATTAAATTTTGCACATGCCTCTAACACAGTCACAAATAATTTTTTTTCACTAGGATGTTTCGTGCACTTTTAAAATATATATTATTTGGATAATTTGTGGTCTTTTCTGAGTTGGTTGGCGCAATCGAGTAGTATGGGCACGCCCCCTATCTTGCGCTCTCGCTTAATTAGGTGAACTTTGCCCCCCTATCAACACATCCTACATGTGAGTAAAAAATTACAAAATGGATTTCAAATATAAAAATGTATAACTTATAGTACTTTCATTAGTTTAGGCATGCAAGCTTTAATTTGTTTCTTCATACGCGCGGAGGAACCAATGTCGTGTTAAGACATGAAATTGAATGGATTGGCCCTAATACTATATATTTATGAAAACAAAGGATTATAAAAGTCATATTTAACATTTTAAACTCGATGTTCAGTAAAATATTATCATGTTAAATGGGATTATGGGAGAATTATCTATTATTAGTTGTGCTAATGCTTACTAGAAAAATATTAGACAATAGTACATATAAGGATAGACTTTCAATCCATTCACAGTTCTTTCTCTATAATGATTTGATAGAGTTGTATTGTAGAATGTAATTGGATTGTAGCCGTGTTTTGATAATACTAGTTTCTATGAACGTGCTTTGCACGTTAAAAGTTGTACCTAATGATTTTGGCAATTCTTTTATGAAAGAACATGAAATTTAAGTAAT
>NW_017674022.1:62698-107831 GCF_001879085.1 Nicotiana attenuata
AGAATTATTTTAATAGAAACAGCTTTTTAAAATTAGAATAATAAAAGAAGAAGTGTACAAGGAGAATTAAGTGAAATATTTCTCATAGCAATTAACATGTTATTTAAGGACTTCGGAAAATAATTTTTTTATAATGATCAATTTGGAAACGACAAAAGAAAGTGTTAGTTTCTTTTAAATTATGGTCTGTTAGCCTACTATAAGTATTTTATTGGATGCAGAAATTAAGAAAATTAATCTAACGGTATGTTACATTAATTGATTTTGACTTCCTAAATTTTAGAATTTCATATTGATTTTAAAGTCCTAAATATTAGGGAACTATGTTAAATGACAACTTTATTTACTGTGAAATCTATTTTTAAAGGGTAAAAAAGGCGAACGACATTTCGCTAAGGGCCTTCGTGCTTTTAATATAGTATAGATATAGATAGATAGATAGATGTTGGTCTTCATTACTTCCAAATATTGCAAAAATATTAAATCTATTGCAGGTCATACATAAAATTGAGTTTTAATAATGATTAAAAAGTGTTATTGCAGAAAATTTCGTTTTTCTTATGGTCAACATTAATCTTTTTAGCTCTATTAAGCCAGAATTATAAATAGAAAAGGTTTTGTTCTATTCAGAAAAATTGTGTTAGCAAGTAGTACGCTCAAATGTATATTATCAATGTTGCATATCTGTCATATAAGCTTCTTTTCAATAATCTTGCTTTCGCCCAAGCTACCAAAACTCAGTGTATTATTTAAATAGCGAGGGCAATTCTTTTACAACTTTGTTAAAATTCTAAGACCGAATACGAAGTATTGCATAAACTTATCAAATTGAACCAACAAGGTTCTTTCCAGAGAAATTCCATTGCCCTAAGTAATAAAAAACATAAGAATATTTTAAATAGTTTTTATTTTTGATAAGTAAACAAAAGATATTATAAATAAAATATAAGAGAATTCATACGACATCGCTGGTGTATCTGCATAAACTTCCCAATTTGCATCCTTATAATCTCTAGTGATCAATTCATAATAAATGCACCCATAAGCTTCAGGGTAAATAGACTCCACTATATCGACCATAGTTCCTTATGAACATAACTATTCCTTTGGTTTGTGGATACAAGTCATTTATTTCTAGGCTACCACAGACAAAGACTTTATATTTTGAAGTCTTTAATGAGGAAGGGTTTGCTGAAAATCTTCTGCCCATTTTCATTATAGTAGAGTTTCATGTTAGGAAATTAATCGGACAATTTTAGATTGGCAACAAACGCCCTATTCATCTTATAAAAAAAATTCACCCTTCCTCAAAGAGTCCCAAAGTATGGGCATTCGATATAACCAAATTGCATCGCCAAATCTAAACAAAAAGAATGCAAATGCATGCATAGAGGTTGTTACTTACCTAAAAATTTTGTGTCCAATCAACTTATCAAATAAGTTGTAGAATTCATTAAGTTCAGCTATTTTATCTGGTTTTATATTAGACAATAAAATTGTAATTAGTTGTAATGCATTTTTCTTGAATTGGGTACATATATTTAGCATGTAGCAAAACTTTTTCCCTGGCTTGAATTGTATTATAACTTTTAGATTTTAGTACACAAATTGCAAACATGATCAAGTTCTTTTGAAATGATATTAGATAAAATCATTGATGGCTCAAGGGTAACGCCATGCCATTAGGCCCCTAAGAATTAAAGGCCCCTACAATATTTATTGTTATTATACATAACTAGTAAACACATGTACAATATGATAAAAGTTAAACCATATGACGAGTTAGTATTTGATGTTCAAGTTATACATTTGTGTTGGTATACTACCTTGGTTCTTGTTATTAAAAACGTTACTGACAGATACAAAACTTTTGAGTAGTTTAATTCAAAGTTCCAAAATGTTACAACAACAACAACAACCCAGTATAATTTCACAAGTGGGGTCTGGGGAGGGTAGTGTGTACGCAGACCTTACCCCTACCCTGGAATAGAGAGGCTGTTTCCAATAGACCCCCGGCATCCTTCCTTCCAAGAACTCCCCACCTTGCTCTCCTTGCTCTTGGTGTGACTCGAACTCACAACCTCTCGATTGGAAGTGGAGGTTGCTTACCATCAACTTAAAAGCATTTCAAGATTTATTTTATTCATAATGTCATGCCAATACAATAAAATTATAGTTTTGTTAATTAATTAAAAAGGCCAAATAATGAACCAAAAAGGTGTAAAATTTTCTAAGTGTAACTTTTTAACAAAGATGATAAGTTTTCTTCTGGTAAATAATTTTGTATTAAATAAAAATATCAAATACTAATGAATACCAGAAAATAATAAAGTTTTTAAAGATTAATTGTAATCACACTTTTATCCAACATATAGTACACTTATGAAGGATAGAAAATTCAATCTACATTTTATACTGAGATTTCGTGTTTTATATAACAGTATAGATAGTATATAATTTTTATAATTAGCCAAAATAAAAGGTTTCAATGTACCTACCCCGTTAGTTCTAGTTTTTCCTTCTTCACATATATTCATTCTATTTTCTACTAATTATGATAACTTCATTTTTGATTTTAACTCGATTATTCAGAATCGGCTGTTTTTATTTCTAAATAAAAGAAACTTTTCAAGGAATTAATTCTTAGAAAGATTACTTTATAGCCGCACATTTTAAAAAGTTAGAATAGTAAACTTTAAATAAGAATATGTATGAATTTATTGTAAATTTTATAATATTTTATTGGTTTTTTAACTTTAGGCCACGAATTTTATTATGTCGACCAAGGATATAATTTGTGGTGAAGGAGGAATGTAATAGAGATTATTATAGAGGAGCAAATCAAATGGTGTCTCATGTAGCTAACTTTTTTGAATGAGAAAGTCCATCAAATTGGCAAAATTCAAAATCGCTTACAATAATTTCAGTAGTTGGCAAAGAATACATTCCACTACTGCCATCCCCTCCTATTTTTATCTTATCTTACGTTATTACTGAACCGATTATCATAATTCAACTTATATAAATGCTTTTGTATACGATCAAATTCTAGTTTGTCTTTTCCATATGACCGATCGAGACTGGAGCGCGATAAGCTAAGGATCAGTCTCGTATTATATCGAACTATGGTGCAAAGCTAGGTTGTTGAGCTCAAGGCCTTGAGACCGATTAAGATTGTGATCGACCAAAATCGAGATCGCCCAAGATCGAGACTGAATTAGATGGAGATCGAGGGAAGCTTACTGAGTCGAATAACAGAAAGACGAAATATCTGCAATCGGGTGAGGATCACGGTGCGAATCCCGGCACGTATCAAGAAGAGGCCGATTAATTAGCCAATCATGGGATTTCTTACTTTATTTAGAATTGTATCAAGAGTAGGACTCCCTTACTATATAAAGGGGGTCTGATCATTTGTAAAGATCATCATATTCACGCGATACAAAGCAATATACTGCCATTCTCTAGTTATCATTGTCTTGTTATTCTGTTCTAAAGTGAGTTGATACATATTTGGTTCAAAGGTGATCGAACTCGAGAACCAAGGTTGTTCAATTTGTGTGGTTTGCATTTATTCTTTAATTGTCTATTTCCAATACTAATTTATTCTTCTCAATTTGTACCAAGTTATATCACATGTCCTTAAAACTGCGTATAAGTTCAATTGTTATCCGGTTTTAGGGTAAACAATTTGGTGCCCACTGTGGGGCCAAGGATAATAGTGGTTACCCGGTATAAACTTTCGTGACACACACTATTTTACACTTGCTCTTTGAAATATCTTTGATTACATCATTAAAAAATGTCAAACTCTCAGTAAGTACCTCAACACATTGACAATGATCTCAGCCACCACGGCGAAAACGAGAACATTGCACCAGGAAACGTTGTACCCCCTGTTGGCCTCGATGGAATTCCGGTTGTAGATCCAATCGACGTCAGTTCACATATAGCCATCAATGGAAATTGGGCTGTCGATCCCGAAAGCAGCATCCGCGGGAATGCCCGATCAGCTACCCAGAGCGCACGTGACGGTGAAGATGGCGGGATCAGCCTGCTGGTGATCTTCGAAATTTTACAAGCTCAACAGGCACCAATAGCCCAGCTCCAAAATCAGAACCACACACCGAGCAGGGTCAAACTCGAGCCATCCCAGGAAATTGTACACAAGGTCGAATCGGTTTCGAGGAAATCGAACAAGAAGGAATCTGAGACCAATCCTGCTATCATAAAGATGCTCGAAGAACTGACAAAGCGAACTAAGACATGGGAAAAGAAGATCGAGGAAAACGATAAGAAGGTAGAAAACTATAACTCCAGGGTCGACCAAATACCAGGGGCACCGCCAATATTGAAAGGACTAGATTCCAAAAGTTTGTACAAAAACCTTTCCCCCCAGTGCGGCTCCGAAGCCAATCCCCAAGAAGTTTCGTATGCCCGAGATTCCTAAGTATAAAAGGAAGACTGATTCAAACAAACACGTCACCTCCTACATGTGTGCTATTAAAGGAAATGACTTGAAAGACGACGAGATCGAATCCCTCTTGCTGAAGAAATTCGGAGAGACTCTATCGAAGTGTGCTATGATATGGTATCATAATTTACTGCCTAATTCTATTGACTCGTTTGCCTTGTAGATTCTTTGTAAAGGGACACGCCGAGGCCATCAAGGTCGCAACCAGGAAGTCGGACCTTTTCAAGGTAAGACAGAAGGACAATGAGATGCTCAGAGAATTCGTGTCTCGATTCCAAATGAAACGGATGGATTTGCCACCGGTCACCGATGATTTGGCTGTTCAAGCTTTCACTCAAGGTCTCAATGTTCGAAGTTCAGTAGCTTCACAGTAGTTGAAGCAGAATTTGATCACCTAGATGTCACTTGGGCCGATGTACACAATCGGTATCAGTTGAAAATCAGGGTCGAGGATGATCAATTGGGGTCTCCTTCTGGGTCCGTTGATCCTATCAGGCCCGTAGATACAATTAAGAGGGATATCGACCGAGAACCAAGGTCAAATAGAGATCGATATCAGTCGTACAATGGAGACTGTAGAGACAGCGGATCTGGGTAAAATTCTGCATGGAATGGGAGGAGAAATGATCGAGTTCAAAGTTCACGGCGACTCATGAGTAAGAACGACTTCGATAGATCTATCAGTCCTAAAGAAGCACCACAATTATCGGAGTACAACTTTAATGTGGACGCAACTACCATCGTATCAGCCATTGGACGCATCAAAGATACCCAATGGCCTCAACCTTTGCAAACTGATCTGGCACAAAGGGATCCCAAGAAAATATGCAAGTATCATGACACACATGGCCACGGGATGGAGGATTGTCCACAACTGAGGGAGGAAGTAGCCCGTTTGTTCAATGATGGTCATCTTCGAGAATTCTGAGTGACTGAGCTAAGAATCACTTTAGAAACAGGGATTCCAACAAACAAAACGGACAAGACGAACCTCAGCACATCATCTATATGATCATCGGAAGGGTCGATGTTCCTCAAGGTCAGATGATGAAACGCACCAAAGTGTCGATCACAAGAGGAAAACGAACTCGGGATTACTTACCAGAAGAGACTCTATTTTTCAACGATGAAGACGCAAAAGGAATCATGCAACCTCATAACGATGCACTGGTAATCTCTATACTTTTGAATAAAACTAGAGTTAAGCGTGTGCTAATTGATCTGGGTAGATTGGCCAACATCATTCGGTCGAGGGTCGTGGAACAACTCGGCCTGCAAGACCAGATCGTACATACGACTCGAGTGCTGAATGGGTTCAACATGGCTTGCGAAACTACTAAAGGAGAAATAACATTACCGATAAACATTGCCGGTGCCATCCAGGAAACCAAGTTCTATGTAATCGAGGGGGACATGAGATACAACGCCTTGTTCGGGAGACCAGGGATCCATAACACGAGGGTCGTACCTTCAACCCTTCACTAGGTATTAAAATTCCCAACACCGGAGGGGATAAAGATGGCTTACGGGGAACAACCTGCCACGAAGGAGATGTTTGTCGTCGATGAAGTAATTCCGATATCAACACTCTCATCGACCAATGACTCAAGTTCAAAAGCCAAATAGCAATCATCGATGCCAGTTTTGACCCAATCGGACAAGCAAGGGATTGACGAAGATGATGACTTCAAAGTTCCTTGATCTGTCATCGCCCTCGATGATTCCGACACTACCAAGTCAACGATCGAAGAACTGGAGCAGGTCGTGCTGATCGAACATCTGCTTGATCGGAAGGTATACCTGGCCAAGGGGCTAATTCCCGAACTCAGGAAAAAACTCATTCAATTTCTTATAGCTAATATAGATTGTTTCTCTTGGTCCCATCTCGATATGACAGGGATCCCACCGGAGATCACTACTCACAGACTGAGCTTGGACCCGAGGTTCTGCCCGGTAAAACAAAATGGGAGACCCCAGTCCGAGATCAAACATGCCTTCATCAAGGATGAGGTAACTAAGCTCCTTAAAATAGGATCCATCTGGGAGATCAAATACTCGGAATGGTTAGCAAACGTAGTCGTGGTTCTAAGAAAGGAAATAAACTTAGAATGTGTATAAATTATAAAGACCTAAATAAAGCATGCCCCAAAGATTCTTTCCCTTTGCCTAACATCGATCGCATGATCGACGCCACGGCCGGCCAACTCTAAGTTTTCTCGATGCCTGTTCCGGGTACAATAAAATACAAATGAACCCGGGCGATCAAGAAAAAACCTCTTTCATCACTAAGTATATTGCTATAATGTAATGTCATTCGGATTAAAAAATGCTGGTGCCACATACCAACCACTAGTAAACCAAATGTTCAAAGAACAAATAGGAAAAACCATGGAAGTTTATATTGATGATATGCTAGTTAAGTCCCTGCGAGTAGAGGACCATTTAAAGCATTTGCAGGAAACCTTCCGTCACGACCCAAAATCCACTAGTCGTGATGGCACCTAACCCAACTCGTTAGGTAAGCCAACTAATAACTATCCAATTCCATTAAAGTGAACCAAACAATTAAATAGAGAATTTAACTGGATTTTATACATTCCCCAAGGACTGGTAGTACAAATCATGAACTTCTAAGAATAGAGTTTACAAAGCCGATATGAAAAAAATACATCTTCTGTTTGAAAAGTACATAAACAGAGTTTTATAAAGCTAAGGCTACCATGAACAAGAGGCAGCTACATCAAGGACGGAGGTACACCTTCAAATCTAACAACCATCAAACGCAGCAACATCGGCATCCGGGATCTGCACGCGATGTGCAGGAAGTGCAGTATGAGTACAACCGAGCCTATGTACTCAAAAAGTAACAAACCTAACCTCAGGTTGAAAGCAGTGACGAGCTGGAACATAGGTCAGGTCCAACACCAATATCCAATAACAGTTCATAACAATGTAAAACATATAAATAAGGAAGTAACTCACAGATAAAGTGTTCATCTTTTTCACTGTTTTCCCAAAATAGTTCCGCCTTTCAAGAGTATCAATGAAAACTCAAATTCTTTACCGAAAACATCGTGAAATATGAGATAGTTTAAAAAAACTGTATTTTCTTTTCCAAAACCCCTTTTCACAATAAATAAGATGTTTCATTTTCTTTCTAGATAGCAAGTGTGAGATACCTCTCTATGACCACATATCAATGTGTGAAACATGTCATGAATGACGGGATACCGTACAGCATGAGGAAAATGTATCTCTATGCATGTATGTCATATATGCATGCCAATGTCATGTATCTCATCGATGAATCATGTACGCACACTCTCAGAGTACTCAACCTCACTGTATCACACCTTCCAATCATCATAATCAACCACTCGGTACTGTATATGGCCCATACGTCCCAGGGAAGATCCATCCTGGAATATATACATCACTGACTATATGTCACCCAGTACCGAGGAAACAGGCCAATCCAGCCTCATGGAAAAGATCCATCTCCATACCAAGGGAAGATCCATCCCTGAATGTAATCAAGTACTTCGGACAAATCCATGTCCAGGGAAATCCATCCCTCAATAATATCATCCGCCCTCATTGAGGGTGTGTAAACTCCGGAGGGGCTCCTTCAGCCCAAGCGCTATAACAAGCCAACGAAGGCATAATTAATAATCTGTTGCGGCGTGCAGCCCGATCCCATAACTGTCACTTAAAATCAGGCTCTCGGCCTCACTCAATCATCAATCTCTCCAGTCTCACCCACGGGCTCACAATATCATGAAAATTGACCCAGAACAATGATATGATGTATCAATAAGTAACAACTGAGACTGAGATATGATATGAATGCATGAATGTGACTGAGTATGAAATACCAATAAATTCAATAAGATGACAGCAAGAAACGACCACTATGGGTCCCAACATTATCAGCACAAAGCCTAAATATGATATCTAACATGATGTACAACTCATTTATCTTATCACATGGTGAAAACACAATTATCAATACAATAGGGCCACTATTCAGTGCCCTGGAAACAACAGAGTCACAACTCACAGGGGTGAACGCCCACATGCCCGTCACCTAGCATGTGCGTCACCTCAACACCAATCACATAACACATAATGCGGGGTTTTATACCCTCATCACTAAGTTTAGAAGAGTTACTTACCCTAAATAAGCCAATTCCGACACCGAGCAAGCCAAGCGATGCTCCAAGAATCCCATCATGCGCGTTCCGACCTCTGAATGGCTCAAAACTAATCAAAAACAACTCAACTACATCAAATAATGCTAAAGAAACCAATCCCAATCGAAAAATGTTGAATCTTTAATCAAAAGCCCAAAATCGGCCAAAAAGCCCAACCTGTGCCCGCACCTCGGAACGTGACAAAACTTACAAAATCGGTCAACCCATTCAATTACAAGTTCAACCATACTAGTTTCACTCAAATCCGACTCCGAATCGGTGTTCAAAACTCAAAAAATCATATTATGAAACTTTAGGCCAAAACCCCCAATTTTTCTTACTAAAATTCTTCAACCAAAAGCTAAAATTGAAGATACATTCATGAAATATAATCAAAACCGAGTAGAGAACACTTACCCCAATTAATATATCGTAAAGCACCTCAAAAAATTGCCCAATTCCGAGCTCCCCAACTCAAAATATGTTAGATGCACAAAACCCCCGTTTTAACACTGTTCTTCCTCGTTTCTTGTGCCAAAAGATATCGAAACTCACTTTTGATACCTCCAATGGATTTCTTGTGAAATTATAGTCAAGTTAGGCTCTTGAATTACTCCATTTGACTTTATATTGAAGGAGATATATTGGTTTCAATATTTGGAAATAGTGCAGATTTTTAAATATGCAGCAGTGACAATTTCGTAATTAATCTGAAAAATCTGGCAACCCAATTCTTAGTAAAATGACAATAAAATCCTCATATGATGTCTAAATTTGACGATTCTTTTTGCCATGGCTCCGCAATTACGAAATGGATCTAATGCTTCAATAAAAACAGAAATCGGAGCTCATTTGTTCAACATGGTACCATTTATGCTTGAAGAAACGACGTCGAAATATAAGAAAAACGAGCGCAACACAACCCAAACCTATTCGAAACTCACCTGAGCCCCTCGGGACCCCGTCTAAACATACCAAAAAGTTCCATATCATAATGCGGACCTACTCGAGGCCTCAAAACACACATAACAATATCGAAACGACAAAATGCACCCCAAATCAAACTTAATGAACTTTCGAACTTTCGACTTCCAAAAACTCACGCCGAAACATATTAAATCAACTCGGAATGAACCCAAATTTTTGCACACAAGTCCTAATACATCATACGGAGCTACTCGTGCCCCCAAACTACCGAGCGAAGTTCAAATGCTCAAAACGACCGGTCAGGTCGTTACACCTTCAGTATATTGAAGAAATACAACATGAAGCTGAATCCAAAAAAATCTGCATTCGGGGTCGGGTCTGGCAAATTTCTCAGATTCATGATATCCAATTGAGGGATCGAGATCAACCCCGATAAGATCAAAGCTATCGAGGATATCACGGTAGTGGATAATGTAAAGGCTGTACAAAGGCTAACTAGGCGCATTGCAGCCCTAAGGCAATTCATCTCGAGGTCGTCCGATAAAATTCATCGATTTTTCTCGTTGCTAAAAAAGAAGAACAACTTCACATGGACCCCAGAATGTCAACAAGCTTTAGAGGAACTTAAGCGATACTTGTAGAGCCCACCATTGTTTCACACGCTGAGGGCAGACGAACGACTGTACTTGTACCTAACGGTATCAGAAGTAGCAGTAAGTGGAGTCCTAGTCTGAGAAGAACAAGGTACGCAATTTCCGATTTATTATGTCAGTATGACCTTTGGTGAGGCCGAAACTAGAATCCCTTACCTAGATGTAACGACCCGACTGGTCGTTTTGAGCAATTGTGTCCGGTTCGGCAGTTTGAGGTCACGAGCAGCTTCATATTATGTGTATCGACTTGGTGCATGGTTGGATTTTGTTTCCGGAGTGCATCGGAGTCGAATTGGAAGAAGGAATCAAGTTTTGGAAGCTTAAGCGGTGAGAATTTGACCGGAATTTGAGTTTTGAGTAAACGGCTCCGGAATAATTTTGGATGATCTTAGTAGCTTTGTATGGTAATTTTGGACTTAGGCGTGCGTTCGGATTTGGATTTGGAGGCCCGTAAGGTAGTTTGAGGCATTTTGGCGAAAGTTGGAAAAATTGAAGTTTGGAAAATGGAGAGGTTTGACCCATAGTTGACTGTTGTGTTATCGAGGTCGAAATGCGATTCCGAAAGTTGGAACAGCTCCGTTATGTCATTTGGGACTTGCCTGCAAAATTTGGCGTCGTTTGGAGTTGATTTGATAGGGTTCGGACGCTTGATTTCAATTCTAGAAGTTCTTGAAGTTCATAGTGATTTTCATGCGTTTTGGCATCGGATTCGTGGTTCTAGAGGTTATTTTGATGTTCCGATCGTGCGAGCGAGTTTGTGTTATGTGTTCAAACATGTAGGACTGTTTGGTTTGGGGCCTCAGGGGCTCGGGTGCGTTTCAGATTAGCTTCGGATTGTTTTGTTAAACTTTATGTGTGCTGGTTCTGGTATTCTCGCATTTGCGAGGTTTTGGTCACAATTGCGACTACCGCAATTGCGAGGTAGTCATCACAATTGCGAACCTGGGCTGCTGGGGACTGGGTCGCATTTGCGAAGAATATACCGCATTTGCGAACTCCCGATCGCATTTGCGATGAAGGCTGTACTGTTCCAGGCTCGCATTTGCGAACCCAGTATCACAAATGCGACATCTGCAGCCTGCTAAAAGCTGGGTATTCCAAGTTTTTGGTCATTTTTCATATTTTTGAACCCTAACTCCGAGGTGAGGTGATTTTGAGAGAAGATTTTCATACCAAATCATTGGGTAAGTGTCTCTAATCAATTTCCAACTATATTTTATGATTATATCTTAGATTTAACATCAAATTCATTAGAATCTAAAGGAAAATTTGGGGAAAATTGTAGAATCTTTCAAAAATATAAAATGATGATTTGAAGGACCAAATGGTATCGGAATTGGATAATTTTTGTATGGGTGAACTTGTATCGGAATGGATATTCGGTTTTTGTAAATTTTGTCGAGTTCCGAGGTGCGGGCCCGGGGAGTTGACTTTTTGCAAATTGTGTAAGAACCATAGCTTTGTTCATTGAAATTGTTTTCTCTTGCATTGTTTGATGTATTCAAGTTGTTTTTGGCTAGATTGAGCCGAGCGTTGATGAATTGGTAAAGGAAAAGCTAAATTGAGTATTGAATTTGAGGTAAGTATCTTGCCTAACCTTTTGTGGGGGACTCCCCCTTAGGATTTGAGTCTTCTATGCTATTTGTAGTCCGTGCACGCAAGGTGACGAGTGTGTGCTCGGACTTATTTGTGGAAAATTTGCCTTTAGGGTTCTTAGGTCCTTATGTTCATTAAGTGGGAAGTTTTCCGATATAATTGTGTTTCCTAATTGCTTGTTTTACCTCTATATGCTCCATATAACGTTGTTAACTTTCCTCTAATTCTTACTTGTTACTTGGCCCATAATTGCCTTAATTGGAGTGATTGTCCTCCTTATTGTTTTGTTATTCTTAATTCTGAAATTTCCCTATGACCCCGTGCCTATATGCTATGTGTCCAAATTGTTGTGATTGCCGGTGTAGTTATCACGTGCCTTATATGTCTTTTTGTTTTGTAAAGGTTGTTGTGCTTCTTGGTTTTTCCGTGATTCTCTTGTTTCCGTGTACTCATACCCTTTGTGGTAGAAATCCTTGTGATTGGGTTGTTGAATTGTTGTCGTTGTTGATTTTAAACTATGCCTGGTTGTTAATATGTTGAGGAGGAATAAGAGAGAATTGATGTTGTCTGGTGGGATCGGGTTGCACGCCGCAACAAGGAGTAATAAGGGCGGACAGGTGGGATCGGGTTGCAAGCCGCAACAGGAGGAATAAAGGTGATATATATATTGAGGAGTAATAAGGGTGGACTGGTGGGATCGGGTTGCACGCCGCAACAAGGAGTAATAAGGGTGAATGATTATGTTATTGCTGATATGGTGATATATATACTATTTACTCTCATTGTAATTGTTAAGGAGGAATAGGGGAGGATTGGTGGGATCGGGTTGCACGCCGCAACAAATATATATTATTTACTTTCATTGTAATTGTTACGGAGGAATAAGAGAGGATATGTGGGATCGGGATGCGCGCCACATCAATAGATATATGTGCTTATGTATTCCTCTTTGACTGTACAAGTTATTTGGTGGTTTTACATTTCATTTAGGATTTGGTTATAGTTGAATACTGAGAAGACCCTGGTCCATTTGTTTGAAACTTTGACGATTTGTATTTCGGGTTTCACTGAGTTTGTGGGTCGGATTATTGGCATTGAGTTGTTGACTTGCCGTTGTTCCTTGAATTCTTTACCTGAAACTATTATTCTGGTGAATTAGTTTTTAAAGTAAATTTACTACGTTGAATCATTTCCTCCTGTCATGTTAAGTTATTAGTAATATCGTGATTTAAAATAAAGGAATTAGTACTACGTTGCTATAAATGACTTTTAAATTTGAACCTGCCGTGTATATATATACACGTTTCAATAATTCAAATTTCTATAAATGTTATGGTCCATTTCAATTAGTTTCTCAATTAAATTTTCCTTAACCCGATGATGTTGAATCTTACTTAAAAGGGAATTTCTACTAAGTTTTAATTTTATTAAAATCCTATATTATATGTAATAGTTCATTCGTTGTTGTATTTATTTAAAAAGGGTATTTTTTTTATTCAAATGATTTCTAAAAATAACTTCATCCTTTCTTGTTGATTTCCTAATTGATTTAGAAGCCGTGATCTACTTTATGTTATATCAATGAGGCTCCTTAAACATCTTTATTGCATTGGTTATGGACCCTATGAACTGAGTGGCATGAGGATGATATTGCGTAAAGCGAGATAGAGATATGTGGGCAGAAGGTGCCATGTGTAATAAAGGCGTGGAACTTGATATTATGACATGAGATACCGAGGATTGAGATGGTTGGAATTGTGTATTGGAAATGATGTGATTGATTGAGTTGGCATCGCCTTCTTTGTTTGATCATATTCTTACTTGTCCGTGTCCCAGTTATGTTGGTGTTAATTTACTTGATTATCGTTCATTACTATCCGTGTTTCCCTTTATTGTTTCTACTATTTGTAGTTGGATTTCTCCCTGCTATTGATACTACTTTGTTAATTTTATCTTGGTAATTCATTATCATATCCTGTTCAATTTATTTGACTAGTAGGTGTCTTGTCTGTTCCTCGTCACTACCCCACCGAGGTTAGTCTTGATACTTACTGAGCACCGCCGTGGTGTGCTCATACTACGCTTATGTACATTTTTTTTGTACAGGTCTAGGTATTTGATCGGTAGTAGTTGCGCGGATCGTCGCGGTGGAGACTCAAGGTAAACCTGCTGCTGCGTTCGCAGGCCTCGGAGTCCCCTTCATTTGTACTTATTTCCATTTGTTCCTTTTGTTCTAGAACAGTGATGTATTTATTTTGTATAACTACTCTTAGAAAAGGCTTATGACTTGTACCACTGGTTTTGGGAATTGTAGGTGTTCAGAGTTGTATCATTTGAAGTTAGTGAATATTCATATTATTTCTGTTAATGTTAGGCTTACCTAGTTTAGAGACTAGGTTCCATCACGACTCCTTCGGAGGGATTTTGGGCCGTGACACTAGAAAAATTGGCACTCTCCTTGCTAAGTGCCTCTATGAAACTGAAACCATATTTTCAGTGCCATCCTATATGTGTTGTGAAAACCCACCCATTACAAAATATAATGCATAAACCCGAACTCTCGGGATGATTGGCCAAATGGGCCGTCAAAATCAGCAGGTACGATATCGAATATCAACCCCGAACGGCCATTAAATCCCAATTTTTGGCAGACTTCGTAGCCGACTTTACACTGGCCCTGATACCCGAAGTCGAAAGGGAGTTGTTGGTAAACTCGCGAACATCTTCGGGAATCTGGACCCTCTTTACGGATGGTGCCTCGAACGTAAAAGGGTCCGGACCTGGCATCGTACCAAAGCCTCCCACGGGCAATATAGTTAGACAATCTATTAGAACTGTAAAATTGACTAACAATGAAGCCGAGATGAGGCCATGATTACAGGTCTCGAACTAGCCAAATGCTTGGGAGCGGAGGTGATCGAGGCTAAATGTGACTCCCTCTTGGTAGTAAACCAAGTAAATGGAATATTCGAGGTCAGGGATGAACGAATGCAAAGGTACTTGGACAAGCTATAGGTAATGTGCATCATTTCAAATAATGGACTTTGCAGCACATGCCCCGAGATCAAAATAGTGAAGCTAATGCCCTCGTAAAATTAGGGTCATCGGTCAAAGACAACGAGCTTTAACTCGGGGGTGATCGTTCAGCTTATGAGGTCGGTAGTAGAAGAAGGTCACGCCGAAATAAACACCACAAGATTGACTTGGGATTGAAATAAATACATAGAATATTTGAAGACTGGAAAACTTCCCTCAGATCCAAAGGAATCGAGGGCCCTGCGCACAAAGGCAGCCCGATTTAGCTTGTCTGAAGATGGAACCTTACTCAGGAGGATGTTCGACGGTCCGCTAGCAATATGTCTTGGACTAGGAGATACCGAGTATGTTTGGAGAGAAGTCCATGAAGGCACATGCGGGAACCACTCAGGGTCCGAATTATTGGTTCGAAAGGTAATTAGAGTCGGCTATTACTGAGTTGATATGGAAAAAGATGCGAAGGAGTTTGTGCAAAAATGTGATAAATGTCAAAGACATGCTTCGACGATTCATCAACCCGGGGAGCTGCTGCATTCGATTTTATCGCCATGGCCATTCATGAAGTGGGGGATGGACATCATTGGCCCTCTTCCATCGGCACCAGGTAAGGCTCAATTTGTTTTGTTTATAACTGATTATATCTCTAAGTGGGTTGAAGCACAGGCATAGCAGAAGATCGGCGAGAAGGAGGTCATAGACTTCATTTGGGACCACATCATATGTCGATTCAGGATACCATTCGAAATTGCACGCGACAGCGAAAAATAGTTTATCGGCAGCAAAGTGACAAAATTTCTCGAAGACCATAAGATCAAAAGAATTTTATCAACACCTTATCACCCTAGTGGAAATGGACAAGCCGAATTGACGAACGAAACCATAATCCTAAACCTCAAGAAAAGGTTGACTGATGCCAAGGGGAAATGGAGAGAGATCCTGCCCGAAGTTCTTTGGGCATATCGTACAACTTCGAAGTCCAATACCGGGGCCACTCTGTTCTCATTAGTTTACGGTGCCGAGGCTTTAATATCGGTCGAAGTCGGGGAGCCAAGTATCAGATTCCAATATGCAACAAAAGAATCGAATGACCAAGCTATAAATACGAGCCTAAAGCTATTGGACGAACGACGTGAAGCTGCCCTTGTTCATTTGGCTATCGGAAAACAACGAATCGAAAGGTACTACAATCGAAGGGCTAACCTTCGATATTTTAATGTCTGGGACTTTGTACTGAGGAAGGTCACATTAAACACCCGAAATCCAAACGAAGGGAAATTGGGTCCGAACTGGGAAGGGCCGTACCAGATTCTCGAAATCACAAGGAAAGGGTCCTATAAGCTCGGAACGATGGACGGAGAATAACTACCGAACAATTGGAACGTAACTCATCTTAAATGATATTACTGCTGAGGTACGACCCCATTTCAATTCTTTATATTTTTTGACTAACACTTGTAGGTTATCGGCAAGGAGCGACACGAAGCCTTTAGGTCTGAAAGCACGCGTTGCACTCTTTTTCCCTTGAACCATTTTTGTCCCAATTGGGGTTTTCGGCAAGGTTTTTAACGAGTCAAAAGTGGATCGTGCTAACTTAAAATCAAAGGCCGATCACGAATCGGTGTCAAAGACATCACTAACAGTATCTGAGGTTCCTCTACAATCAACCTCGAATACTGGGGGGCATTGCCCTTGGATGTCAACTTTGTTACGAGGAAATTACTTCATAATAGCGGGGTCTCGATAGGTGAGATTTGTTGTAAGGGCCAAACGGTCAAATGAACCGTGCTCACATAGGTTGCTCGAGCCCTGGCACAAAACATGTACGCATGTGTAATCATTTTTCACAAGAATAAAGAGAAGTATTTTTCCTTGAAATTATCTCCAGCCTTAGATTTTTTTTCCTACTTTACAATTCCTTACTTTCGATCTATTATGGAAACGATCTTAAGGGACGATTATAACTACAGTTCGAATAATCACTCCCACACTCGGGGACTACCGTCCAAAAAATATTCTCGAACAGATCGAACTGTTGAGCGTCGAGGGAATAAGACCTCTTAGGCAACCCTCGAATTTTAAAGGCCACATCCATACCCACTCGGGGATTGTTATCTAAGGCAAGCCTGGATAACTTGGGAAAGCAAGCTCATTGGGCTATGCCCCAACTAAAAGGCTACGGCCAATTTAACACGGTTCGGAGATGTCCAAAATCCGTAACAAAGATAGGCCTTCGAAAAAGAAAAAATTATTTCACAACCGGTTCTAAAGGATACCCTCGGAAGAATCTTAAACTTAAGATATTTTTGGGAGAAAACTTTGGGAACATCGAACCCTAATAACGCCTTAAAAGGCAATAAAGGGAAGGTTTGTTCAAACCCTCGAACACAACCTTATTGTTTCATGCTAAGGCATTCCAACCTTTGTGAATACGAATGATAAAGTAAAGGAAAAAATTTGAAAGCTGAAATGGAAAGAAAATCCTTACATTTATACACAATAGTTTTTTACAAAGGCCAAATCGGCCTAATACAAAATCTACAACGGTCTAAAATGGCCTCAGAGGGATGCAATAGAAAACAAAAAACCTAAAGGCCTAAGTGGCATGGTTTGCATTAGAGGCAGCATCTTCATCCTCGATATCTTCCCCGCCTTCAGACTCACTTAAACTATCTGAGTCCTCCTCGGGAAAGGCTAGCTTTCTAGCCCTAACTTCTTCTGTTTTGGCGTTCTCCAGTGCAACCTGTATATCGAAGCCCTAAGCATGGACTTCCTCGAGGGCTTCCCTTCGAGCTTGCCACTTTGCATGATCCACCATGCTTTTGGACTACGCCTGGATGGCCCCCTACATCGACCTTATACTGGGTCGCAGTAGCAGTGGCTTTAGTGTTGGCCGCGACCACCTTAGATTTGGCCCCCTCGAGCTCATTGGCCAAGTTAGCTAACTGGGACTGAAGTTTCTCGATTTTCTTTGCTTGCACCGAGGCTTTCTCTCTTGTAAACTGAAGCTGGGACTCGGCCGACTCTAACTCTGCTTGGACGATCTCCTTTTTCGAGGCTAAGATATACATATTCTTCTTGAACTCTTCAGCCTCGGCTCGAATTGCATCTATTTGTTTCTGAAGATTCCCGATCTGTTTAAGCCTCTGTCGCACCTGTAAAATTGGATCGTTAGTCATTATCTCCAATTCATTTTCACTATCGTAAAACACTCGGAATACCTGTTCGGCCATCTCAGCTTGCTCATCCCGAGCCGTCACTAGATCTGCCTGAAGCTTCTCACTGAGAAGCTTGCAAGTGTCATTCTTCTCAGTGAGGACCTCAGCCTTGCGCTCCTCCTGGATTTGAAAGAAAGCCTCATGATGCAACACCGAAGCCTACAATCAAGGAAGAGAATGTTCGAATTACCTATGACTCCTAGTTTAAAAGAGATATGGAATGACCCTCGAAGTTCACCGATTCAGAGTATGTTGGGCCTCGTTGAACAGGTAAGCGGCTCCCACCGCGTTCATCACAGCATGGTCTTCCTTGGTCACCAAGCACCTCATATAGCTGGCAATCCCCATGGGAGGAGAGAAGAACCGGGCATCATCCTGTACGGAAAACACTATATTCCGCCTACGGTCGGGGTTAACACTTGGATCCTGGAACCGGTCCACCAATTTTGGGCTCGACGAGGACCCAGTAGCGCCCGGGGATGATGTTTTCTTCGGCACCGGTGAGTCGCCAAGCCCGGTGACATCTCCCAAAGCAGCAAACTTGACTCCATCCAAGAAGCCGCGAATGTTGACCGCCTCCTGAGGGCCCTCGCAAGAACGACCCTCCAACATATTAGCCTCACGGATCATGGCGTCCGAAAATTGAGGGGATTCGGAGATATGAATCACTCCGAGATCGTCCCTCAAGACATCTTCAGCTACTCGGGAAACCTCGCCCCCAATTTCCCCCTCGACCATCTCGGCTTGGGACGGAGTGCCTCAACTTTTTCTGGTTAAGGAACTTTGGCCGAGGCTCCCTCATCAACCCCCTTCGGTTCGCAGGACTCTTGTATCGAAACAACAGCCCGCACACGGGCTAACAGATTTGATTCCTCTTCTTCTTCATCTTCGGGCTCGTCTCTTAGCCTACGAACTAAGTCCAAAGATAGAGCGATGGTGATCCCCTTGGGTTTATGGGCTTGCTTTTTCTTTGGCTTTTGCTTTTCCGAGTTCGGGGAACTCAGAGCCCATTGTCTCTTCTTCTCTTTGGCCTGCTTCGGAGCAGGTAGTTGGGAACGGATTTCTTCTTCAGATAAGGGCCTCATTTCCATATCCTTCCCGAGGCCTACAAAGGAAAAAAGACGAGTAAGCTCGAGAAAGTGGCCCGAATGATAACCGTTCAAAGAAAGAAGCTTTCCATGATTGCAGAACTCCCATTGACCCTTTGACAATTCCATCTAAGCACGCTCGGAATAAGGTCTCTGTGACACTAGGCTCTCGACCCATTCTTTGAGATTGGGGATTACCTCCGGCAACTGGGTTACAACTGCAACATCAAAAAATACAGATAAGGAAAGAAGATAAGAGGTAAAACAACAAAATTAGAGAGACAAAATACTACTCACGGTTCATGTTCCATTTCTCTAGAAATGGCATGTCTTCAGCAGGGATCAGGTCCGAAGTCTTTACTCGGACAAATCGGCCCATCCAACCTCGGTCGCGAGACTCATCTATGCTCGAGAACGAGTCCTTAATGGCCCGACTAGCGAGCTTGATCAGCCCTCCTTGATAAAGTCGGGGACTGTAAAGGCGCATAAGGCGATCGAGGGTGAAAGGACATCCCTCGATTTTGGTTGTGAAGAAACGATGGAGAATAAAAATTCTCCAGAATGAAGGGTGGATTTGGCCGAGGGTGACATTGTACCTCTTGCAAAAGGCGACAATGATGGGGTTTAAGGGACCCATCGTGAAGGGGTAAGTATAAACTCTTAGTTTTGTCATTTAATTTCGGATTTAGGGTGGAAAATTGGGAGAAATGAGGAAAAGCCTCAACATAAAATCTGAGTTTTGAGGGAGATTTTGGCATCAGATTTTGATGATTTTTGTTCGAGTGTGCTCGTGAGTGAATGAGTGTTCATAATCCGTAACTTTTGCCCGATTCCGAGACGTGGGCCCGGAGGGGATTTTGGGCATTTTTCTATTTTATTACCTTAGCTTCAATTTCTTTAGCAAATTAGTTGTTTGTTGTTGTATTTACGTTATGAAATTTATTTGATTAGATTTGGGCCACTCGGAGTTGGATACTCGTGGCAAGAGCGTGATTTCAGATTGATTTTGAGCTGGTTCGAGGTAAGTGGCTTGCCTAATCTTGTGTGGGGGAACTCCCATTAGGATTTGGATTGTTGTTATATGAATGCCGTGTACGTAAGTTGACGAGTGCGTACACGTGCTAATTGTTGGAAAACCCTGTTTTCATTAAGTAAATATTTGTGTATCCTTTTTGTTGAACACTACTTGCAAATAAAATCCTACTGTTTAGTTTAGGAAAGCATGCCTAAGTGACTTAATTGTTCTACCTGCTTAAACTGTTACTTGAATTCTGTGCAGCATGTTTAGAATAGAAATATCTGCTTTCTTGGTACGAATTTGGATAGAACTGTATATTCTTCTTGAGACTGTTGTGTGTTTACTTTGGGACTACGGGGCGATATCTCGGGAGATCCCCTTGCACATTTACTTTGGGACTACGGATCGGTATTTCGGAAGATCCCCCTGCACATTTATATTTGGGACTACGAGACGACATCCCGGGAGATTTCCCCTTGTATTGGATATTTACTTTGGGACTACGGATTGGCCTTCCGGGAGATCACCCTGCGTAATTATGATTTGGACTACGGGACGATATTCCGAGGATCCTCTGGACATTTACGTTTGGGACTACGGGACGATATCCTGGGAGATCCCCTGTTGCTATTTCTGTATACCGAGTTAGAATCTTTTTGTGATTTTATTCATTATCGATTGTTAGTATTTTAATTATATTGTCGTATTCCATACTGTTTTACCTTGTTTTATATATATAACCAGTAGGGCCCTGACCTTCCTCGTCACTACTCGACCGAGGTTGGGCTTGGCACTTACTGGGTACCGCTGTGGTGTACTCATGCCCTTTCCTGCATATGTTTTTCGTGTGCATATCCAGTTTCTTCTGCTCAGCCGTTCTACCAGTGAGGCGGGCGACATTAGAGACTTCGAGGTATATCTGCCGCGTCCGCAGATCCAGAAGTCCTCTCTATTCTCCCCTTTAGCTTTAGACTTCTTGTATTTACATTTGATTAGACCCTCTGGAGTTAGAACCCTATGTAGTTTTCCATAGCTTGTGATTTCATGAGCTTCCAGGTTTTGGGAATGTTTGGCCAGTTTGAGAGTGTGCTATTGTATATGCCGAGCGACATTTTAAACTCTTTTTATTTTGTTTTAAATCGTAATTTGCTAGTTTTATATTTTACTTTCGTTTTTCCGAAATTTGTTAGGCTTACCTAGTCGTAGAGACTAGGTGCCATCACGACGGTTCACGGAGGGAGAACTTGGGTCGTGACAATGATGCAGTGGATCATTTTTTCGTTCAAGTTTGGGTCCATTTTAGATCAAAGTACCTTCACAAAATCAAAACAAAGGTAGTCGGGCAATAGAATCATGTTGAGCAATTTAAAACAATGCAATTTGGCCAAAGAAGCAAGTTGAACGGGCGCGGGAAGTTTCAGTTGCAAAGCTACTGGAATTGCATAATCTGCCCAATTTCCGCACCTACGGTAAGACCACTGCTGGTGCGGTCCCGCATCCGTGAATTTTACTCCGCTTCCGCGATTTCGCTCAATGCCAAAAATTGCACCTGCGGAACAGTCAATGCAGGTGCGAGGCCGCATCTGTGGCAAATTTTCTGCATCTGCGCTAAATTTTCCGCATCTGCGGTGTTCGTATAGGGGTTCAAACACCCAAATTTTTTAACACTTTTCAATTCTTAAACCTGATTTTGGCACCTAATTTATACTCGAGACTTCTAAATTGGTGCAATACAAGAACCTATGAGTATATTAAGACTGATTTTGTGGTACTTAGCATACAATTTTCTTTTATCAAACACATTGCATGCAGTGAAGAGTTTATGCTATTTTCACACAAATTTGGTTCCTAGATTTCCCGCAAATTCGTTCTTCTTCATTAGAAGCACACACGATCTTACTCTCAACCAATTTCCTCACCCTAATCTTAACATAAATCAGAGGGAAATGGGGAATTAGGGGAAGCAACCATGGGAACTCAAAAATGGGGAAGAAAAAGAAGAAAATAGAAGTAGAAGAGAGGAGTAGATGGGAGATACCTGTGGTGTCTTGTGCAAGGGCAGTAGAAATCAATAGAGGAGAATTTTGAGTATGTGAGATCTGGGGGAGTTTGGGGTTTTGGGAAAAGAAAAATTTCAGAGACTACCTGATGAAATGAGAGATCAATTCATTAAACCTGTCCGATTACCGCACCTGCGGTCATTAAAGCGCTTCTGCGTAAAGACAACAGCGCCTGCGTAGATTCCGCATCTGTGGCTTGAAAACCGCTTTTGCGTGCACGCATCTGCTAGAAAAATTTCGCAGATGCGGTTACACTAGATGACTGGCGCCCAGATTTTGCAGCCACTGTTTTGTACATTCCAAATCCTTAAACTCCTCAATTCAACCCCAAAAAATCTGAAACTTGGCAGATTAGTCAACAATGCCATACTAAGCTATTCAAAAAAGAAGAAAATTTCAAAAATGACAAAAAAATTTGAAAAATGATGGGTTGCCTCCCACCAAGCGCCGTATTTAATGTCGTGGCACGACGCGAATCAACTTAATCACTTTTCTCGCCACTTGGACGATATGAATTGGGCACCCAACTTGGAATCAAGCTTTTGACCACGAGCGGTGGGGGCGGTAAGTAGATGATCAAGCCAAGCCTTAATTTCTTCATTTTGCACTTCTTGGCTTTAATGTGAGGAATGTAATTTTTCCTTCTTGTCCCCTCAAATTGTAAGATGTATGGTTTTCGCTTTTCCTCCTCGCAATCCCTCATTGACTCGTGTAGTTCAATTCCCATATCACCACACAATTCCAATGTTGAAAAATGCTTGGAATGTGACACCAAACCTCCAAATTGCAATTCTTCCCGGATTTTGACATCCTCTATTTCCCCCGAATTAGAGTCAATCTCAACCATATTTTCATTCACACTGGTTAACTCTAATTTCATATTTTTCTTGGCATCACTAACACTCATGGAGTCGGTTGGCTGATGTTCAATTCTTGATTCCTCAAAGTAGAGCTCACTTTCTTCCTCGTAGTCGGATTCTACTTGACTTCTTTCCACACTCTCAAGTTGGTGGGCATAGTGAGCCTCAACCAATAGTTTCATTTGATCTTCCAATATGCGGATATTTTCATCATTGTGAGTCAAGCCTTGTTTCAAGTCCTTGAGTGCAAAGTTGTGCTTCTCCTCATTTTCAAGAATGGCCTCCAACATGAGCATCATCTTCTCACTTTTAGAATTTGAGAGTTCTTCTTGGTTTTGATCAAGTGCCAAGGAAGGATTTTCGGCTTCAACCTTCAAGGAAGATTCTTGGCTATCATTAACTTCCAAGGCTTTTTGGACCTCTAAAGCTTCAAGCATTTCTTCCATTTTCAAGTTCAACCTTTCAAGTGCCAAGTCATTTTGGAGACAATTTTCCAAAAGCTCCTCCAAGTCACTTTGTTCTTTGTTTCCTCCTTCAATTAGGCATTCTAACATGAGCTTGAACGCTCCATTTTGACCATGCTCAACTTCTTCCACTTCCATAGCCCTATCATTTTCATCACAAAAAGTAGAATCATCATAGCGGGGCTTGGGGAAGGGAAGGACAAATAAGCACAATAATCCCAATGACCATTTTGACGACCACACTTATCACAAATACTCCACTCATGGGTTTGAGATTGTGCGCACAATCCACCCCCCGGGAGAATTTAGACAATTTTGCCACGAGTGTGGTCCTCCACAATAAGGACACGGGTCATCAAAGTATGAACCACTACATCCGACCCATTTTTATTATATGATGCCATTTTTCAAAACTACAAAAATAAACAAGAAACAAACAAGAAAAATAGACCAAGGTAAGAAAAATAATTACACAAATATTCACAAGTTTGGACCAAATCACTTACGCTTATTTCTCAAACAACCTAAATTACGCCTAATTATTCCCCGGCAACGACGCCAATTTTGATGTCGTCCAAATCCACTACTAAAAAGTAAATGGACACGGTCACATGCAATATAATTTACCCAACTATGAGTCGGGGTCGAATCCCACAGAGAACAAAATATGGGCGATTAGGAATGTAAGAGAATTATCACTTGTTATGCAATGCCAAACACTAAGAATAGATTTGAGAAAACATTTATACCTAAATGCGGAAATATAAACTAACCTAGAAAGCAAGTAAAATGATCAATGGCTACAAGTATGGATACACGGAAAATTACACTCAAGTAAAGATCCAATGTATTTCACGATTTTACAAATATGAGCGAGTTTATGTTAATTAGCCACAAGTAATAATTCTATTAGCTTCTTCCAAAGACTAACAAGACTTCCCAATTGAATTATCCCTATATCAATTAAGAGATTAAGCACACCCAAATATGGCTACAAGTAGTTCAATCCTATCCCTAGGTAGAATCTATACAATTAGGGTTAAAACCTCAGTTCATGTTAATTAATCTTTCCCAACCCGAAATAATCTTTCCCAAAATTAATTTGGAGTTAATGGGCGAGTCCTAGGGTTAGCTAATCCCTTTGGAAACATCAAATAACAAGAATAATTAAAGAAACAATAACTCACTTCATAAAAGATAAAAAATCATTCAATACATAAGCACAACAAGATATTTAATCCACGCTTTAATTATGAATATTCCCATAAACAAGATTCAAGTGTTGGAATAAATACTACACACTTAGATATTCAATACAAAGCAAGGAAATGAAGACAAATTACTAATAGATTGAATGAAATCTCAAAGAATCCCACGTTCAAGGTATTACTCAGTAAATGAACATAAATGGGTAAGAAATTCTCAACCAAAAGCTTCAAATCTTCAAGACCAAAGTGTGTGTGCAAACCCTAGCTCCCAAAACTTGTTCTCTCTAGTGTTTAGAACTGAAAATAAGCCAAAAGATATGCCAAATATTGGCTAGGTCATGTATTTGTGGGTTCGGAAATGAGAAAATGTGAAATGTCATTGCAGTCCAGTTCTGATGCCTGTTGACCGCACCTACGGAAAAATCCTCGCAGGTGCAGCTCCGCATAAGCGGATATCTTAACGCAGAAGCGGAAAATTGAAGGAACTTCTGGTACTGCAGATGCGGGCTCTTAAGCGTAGATGCGCAACCGCTTCTACGGTTCTCTACTCGCTGATGCAATTTCTGGCAAAGTAGCTCAGCTCCGCAGATGCGTTCCGTTTCTCGCAGATGCCGGGTTGCTTCTGCGACCACTCTTCTGCAGATGCAGAATCACCACTGAACTCTCCAGAATATCGAAATCACTTATCCCTCGACGCCTACTCTTGGCTCCGCTGATAGACACTCTCGATTCTACGAGCTATTTCCACAACTAGCCCGTATAAAGTCCCCATCTCCACCTCTCGAGCCATGTGGCCTGGATACCTAAGTGCAAATCGGCAACAAACCTTCGTACTCTCTCTGCATCGGTCGGAAGGATCATAAGTGCATGGCAAGACAACTTAGAGAATCTAGCCTCACAGTCAGTCACGGACATCTGCCCTGGTGAAGATGCTCGAACTGAAACTGCAACTCTTCCCTCTAAGAGGGTAGAATATATTTGTCCAAGAAGAGGCGTGTGAATTGATCCCAAGTCATGGGAGAAGAACTTGTTGGTCTGCCGAGAATATATGACTGCCTCCATCTACAGGATCTGCCCTCCAGCTGAAAAGTGGTAAAGTTCACTCTGTGGGACTCCAATATCCTCATGTTGTGCAGTCTATCCCTGCATCGATCAATAAAATCCAGGGGGTCCTCATGTCGCTCACCTCCAAAAGTAGGAGGATAAAGCCTGGTCCACCTGTCCAATAGCTTCTGCGAATTACCGGCCGTAGCAGATTCGGTCTTAGGTATAGCTATTGTAACTGGCTAAGCTCCGTCCAAGGGTAGTACACCTGGGGTCTAATATACTGCAGTTGCATGCCTTGGAGCCTGAACGGTTGGGGTTTGTGCTCCCCCTCCCGCCTGAGATATGGCTGGCTATGCTGGAAATAAATCAGCTTGAGTCATGGAATCCATGAACCATAGCATACGACCCATGACCTACAGAAATCCCGATGCGGACATGAAATCTACCGGGGCTGGCCCTGCTGCAGGCACCTCTTCCTGCTCCTCAATAGTAGGATCCTCCACTGTATCCACCGGCGGCATAGCTGGAGCAACTCTGGAACGTCCTCGTCCTCTAACATGGGCTGGAGGCCTCCCTTGGCCTCTACTTCGGCCTCTAGCAACAAGGGGAGTAGCTCCTCCCTGATTTGGAACATCAGCTGCGCGCGTCCTCACCACCTGTAAGAGAATAAGAGAAAGATACTTAGTATCACATAAACTACATGATAGGAGATGAAGAAAGAGTAGTTTTCTAACACCCTATAGCCTCTTGAAGATAAGCACAGACGTCTCCGCACCGATCCACAAGACTCTATTGGGCCTGCTCATAACTTGTGAGAACTACGTGAACCTAGTACTCTGATGCATGTTATCACAACCAAATTTCTCCTATAGGCCGTGATGGCGCCCAACATTACCGCTAGGCAAGCCAATAGTGAATTAAACAGGTTATTGCTCTTTTTAGTAAGTTTCCTAATAATTAGATTCTATTTAATAAGAAATTAAGGACTAGAAAATTTAATAAATGAAGCAAAGACAACTGAGAGTCAAACATAGTGATATAAATACTCCAAAATCATAAAGTCTACTATTGTGTGCGTCAAGACCTGGTGTCATAAGTGTATGAGCAACTAGTAGAATATACAAAACTCTAACTAGTGTCTGAATGTAAAGTAGACAGAATGTAGATACAAAAGAGAGAGTCTAGAGGCTGCAGAATGGCTCAGGAAGCCGCTCACCACTAGGCCTCGAGATATCTGGGATGCGCGCCGGTAGGAGCGCCAGATGCACCTGCCTCAGATCCTGCACGGTCAGTGTAGAAGTGTAGCATGAGCACATAAATAACATGTACCTAGTAAGTAACAAGTCAAACCTCGAAGAAGTAGTGACGAGGAGTCAACTTCGACACTTGCTATGGGCTAACAATATGAGTATATACATTCTAAATAAACATGGGTTATGTAAATAATAACAATAACTCATTAACAAGCAGGAGCAAATAATTCTTTCACCAATTTAATAATTCCAAATAAATCACCTTCCTTACAAATTGTAACCTTACAAGCCACAACATAATATAAGGTATGATAAAGCACCAAGTATTATTAAGCACGATTTATGCCGAGGTTGTACGTCCCTGTAACTACCCGGCCGGTCGTTTTAAGAATTAATGCCTCGATCCCCCATTAACTGCTTTCCCTGTGTTTATATATGCTATTGTGAGTTGCCCGGAGGATTTGTTTGGAGTTTCGGAGTGTTTTAGGACATATAGTCCCTGAATGAGAGCTTAAGCTTTAGAATTTGGACCGTAGTCAGAGAAGTGTGAAGATAGCCTCGGAATGGAATTCTTTCAATTTCGTTAGCTTCGTTGGGTGACTTGGGGCTTAGGGGCATGTTCAGATTATGTTTTGAAGGTCTGTAGCTTATTTAGGCTTGAAATGCCGAAAGTTGAATTTTTGAAGTTTCCGGTTCGATAGTGAGATTTTGATATCGGGGTCGCAATCCAATTCCGAAAGTTGAAATAGCTCCGTAATGTTGAATGTGACTTGTGTGCAAAATTTGGGGTCAATCGGACTTGGTTTGGTTGGTTTTGTCATCGGTTGTAGGTTTCTTGAAGTTTCAAGTTCTATAGGTTTGGATTGGAGGGTGATTCGTGGTTTTAACGTTGTTTGATGTGGTTTGAGGGTTGGAATGAGTTCTCATGATGTTTTAGGACTGGTTGGCATGCTTGATTGAGGTCCCGGGGGCCACGGGTGAGTTTCGAATGCTTAACAGATTGGAATTTGGACTTAGGCAAAATTTGAGGTTGGTGAACCTGTCATAACCGCACCTGCGTGTGAGGGACCGCAGGTGCGGCTGGGTGACCGCAAATGTGGAACCGCAGATGCGGCCAAGTGACCGTAGATGAATACCCAGCCCGTTAAGTGAATTTTCGCACCTGCAATGCCTTTTACACAGGTGCGCTCCCATGACCGCAGATGCGGAAATCGCTGGGCGGAAATATGAAATTTACAGGGTTTGAGTTCATAACTTGGAAAATCAATTTGGAGCTCGGGGTAGGGCGATTCTGTGGGGTTTTTGAAGAGAAGATCATTGGGTAACAGTTTCTTATCCCTTTCTAGTTGTATTCCATTAATCTATTGTTAGTTTTATCACTTAATTTCGGATTTGGGGTGAAAAATTGGGAGAAATGGGAAAAAGTTCCCCAACCTAAAAATTTAAGTTTTGAGAGAGATTTTAGCATCGGATTCTGATAATTTTTGGATGAGTGTTCTCGTGAGTGAATGGGTGTTCTAAATTGGTAACTTTTAACTGATTCCGAGACGTGGGCCCGGAGAGGATTTTTGGGCGTTTTCCTATTTTCTTATCTTAGCTTTGATTCCTTTAGCTAAATTAGTTGTTTGTAGTTGTATTTATGTATTGGTATTAATTTGATTAGATTTGGGCCACGAAGTTAGATACTCGTGGCATGAACGTGATTTCAAGTTGATTGAGCTGGTTCGAGGTAAGTGGCTTGCCTAACCTTGTGTGGGGGAACTCCCCTTAGGATTTGGTGTTGTTGTTATATGAGTGCCGTGTACGTGAGGTGACCAGTGCGTACACGTGCTAATTGTTGAAAAATCCCGTTTTCATTAAGTAAATATCTATGTCTTCTTGTAATTGAGCAATACTTGTACTTGAAGCCTCTTGCTTAGTTTAGGAAAAGTATGCTTATGTGATTTAATTGTCTTACCATTTTAATTACCTACTTGTACTCTGTGCAGCATGTTAGAGTAGAACTTCCTATTTAATTCTGGAATAGAACCGTAAATTCTTCTGAGATTATTGTGTTTTTACTTTGGGAATACGGGACGATATCCCAGGAGATCCTCTTGCATGATTACTTTGGGACTACGGATCGGTATTCCGGTAGATCCCCCCGCACATTATGTTTGGTACTACGGGACAACACCCGGTAGATTCCCCGTACTGGATATTTACTTTGGGACTATGGATTTGGTATTTCGGGAGTTTCCCCTGCATATTTATGATTTGGACTACGAGACGATATCCCGGGAGATCCTCTGGACATTTACGTTTGGGACAACGGGACGATATCCCGGGAGATCCCCTATTTCTATTTCTGTGTACTGAGTTAGATTCCTTCTGTGTTTTTATTCGTTATAGATTATTAGTATTCTAATTATATTATCTTATTCCATACTGTTTTACCTTGTTTTTCATCTACAACCAGTAGGGCCCTGACCTTCCTCGTCACTACTCGATCGAGGTTAGTCTTTGCACTTACCGGGTACCGTTGTGGTGTACTTATGCCCTTTCCTACACATGTTTTTCGTGTGCAAATCCAGGTTCTTTGGCTCAGCCATACTATCAGTGAGGCGAGGCGATCTTCAGAGACTTCGAGGTATATCTGCCGTGTTCGCAGACTGAGGAGTCCCTCTCTATTCTCTCTATTAGCTATAGCCCTTCTGTATTTTTCCTTTGATTAGACATTCCAGAGTTAGAACATTTTGTAGTATCCACGGCTTGTGATTTCATGAGATTCCAGGTTTTGGGAATTGATTCAGTTTGAGAGTGTGTAGTTATATATGCCGGGCGGCATCTTAATCGTTTTTATTATGTTTTATCCGCAGTTTTTGCTAGTGTTATCTTTCAATTCCTTTTTTTCCCGCAAATTGTTAGGCTTACCTAGTCGTAGAGACTAGGTGCCGTCACGACAGTTCACGGAGGGGGATCTTGGGTCGTAACAAGTTGGTATCAGAGCTATAGGTTCATAGGAGTCATGAATCACAAGCCGATTTATTAGAGTCTCGCGGATCGATACGGAGACGTGTGTACTTATCTACGAGAGGCTATGTAACTGTTAGGAAAAATTCCACTTCATTTGATTTCGTTGTCGTGCGAGGTTTTTGGTATCACAATTCTAAACTTCTGTCTTCTCTTCTCTCACAGATGGTGATGACACGTGCTACCGGAGATGACCAGGCACCCGCGGCCCCTGCTAGAGCCGTCAAAGGTTGGGCCAGGGTAGAGGCCGAGGACGCGCACGTGGTGCAGGCAGAGCACCCGTGTGAGCTGCCATAGAGGAGCCACCAGCAGCTCCAACCGGAGTCCGGACACCTGATACGCCTACTACTACTACTATTCTAGCTCTTGAGGAGACTCTTGCACAGTTCGTGAGCATGTACACCACTCCAGCTCAGGCAGGGTTGATTCCCATTGCTGCAGTCACATCCTGGGTCGGGGGAGGAGCACAGACTCCCGCTGCCGGCACACCTGAGCAGCGGGTCCAGGTTGATCAGATCCCAGAGGCTATGCCGGTACCGCCTGTAGCCCCAGTTCAGCCCGAGGACAGGGTAGCAGCTTCCGAGGATGTGCAGCGGAGGCTTGAGAGGTTCAAGAAGTACAAGCGTCTTGTATTCAGTAGTTTAGCATCCGATGATGTCCTGGGATTTCTAGAGGAGTGCTACCGTATCCTACGCACTTTGGGTATATCAGTATCGAGTGGGGTTTCTTTTAGTGCCTTCCAGCTTCGAGGAGCAGCCTATCAGTGGTGGCGTACTTTTGAGTTGGACAGTCCAGCTGAGGCAGCTTCCCTTACTTGGACTTAGTTTTCATATATGTTCTTGAGAGAGTTTGTCCCTCAATGCCTCAGGGACGCATGCGCACATAGTTTGAGCATTTGCGCCAGGGCACTATGACTGTTTCGGAGTATGCTGTCCGTTTCACTGACGCTAGGCATGCACCAGCCTTGGTTTCTACAGTCGTGAGAGACTTCGTTGGTTTATCGAGGGGCTCATTCCCACCATCTGGTCCTGCATAGGCTTGGGAGTTGGAGATGGATATTTCTTATCAGCAGGTGGTGAGCATTGCTAGGAGAGTAGAGGGTATGCATGCTCGGGATAAAGAGGAGAGATAGGCCAAGAGGTCTCGAGAGTCGGGCCATTATTCTGGTGCCCGTGCCCCAGCTGCAGTTCGTCATGGTAGGGGTTATATGAGTCGCCCCGTTCATTCAGCTCTTCCAACAGCCAGTGGTATTCCAGCTCCTCCTAGACCTCAGGAGCCTTATTATGCACCTCTAGTATCTAGTGCGCCTCCTGCACGGGGTGCTTTCAGTGGTCAGTCCAACAGGCCTGGTCCGATCCAGTCACGCCGCCACGTCCTACCAGAGCTTGTTTTGAGTTCGGTGAACACGCCATATGGTGAGGGATTGCCCCAGACTCAGGAGGGGTGCACCTCTACAGACTTCTCAGCCACAGCGTGCCCCACAGAGTTCCCAGGCTATGATTACAGCAGCAGTTGCTACCCCACTTGCTCAACCAGCTAGAGGTGGAGGTCGGGGAGGTATAGGTCGCCCTAGAAGGGGAGGCCAGGCCTGATACTCTGCCCTTCCTGCCCGTACCGAGGCTGTCGCCTCCGATTCTATTATCACAGGTATTGTCCTAGTTTGTCTTAGAGATGCATCGGTTTTATTCGATCCAGGCTCCACTTATTCTTATGTGTCCTCTTATTTTGCCCCGTATTTGGGCGTATCTTGGGATTCTTTGAGTTCCCCTTTGTATGTTTCTACTCCGGTGGGATATTCTCTTGTTGTGGACCGCATTTAGTCGTGTTTGATTGCTCTTAGTGGTTTTGAGACCAGAGCCGATTTATTATTGCTCAGCATGGTAGATTTGACTTTATCTTGGGCATGGACTGGTTGTCGCCCCATTATGCTATTCTTGATTGTCATGCCAAAATCGTGACGCCAGCTATGCTAGGTGTACCACGAGTAGAGTGGATGGGTACCTTAGATCGCACTTCTAGTAGAGTTATTTCATTCCTTAAGGCTCAGCAGATGGTTGAGAAGGGGTGTGATGCGTATCTAACTTATGTGAGAGATGTCAGTATTGATACCCCTACAGTTGATTCAGTCCGAGTATTACGTGATTTCTCTGATGTGTTTCCAGCTGATCTTTCGGGCATGCCGCCCGATAAAGATATTGATTTTGGCATTGATTTGTTGCCGGGCACTCGACCCATTTCTATTCCTCCGTACCGTATGGCTCCTCCTGAGTTGAAGGATCAGTTACACAAATTTCTTGATAAGGGTTTTATTCGGCCAGGTGTATCACCTGGGGTGCTCCTATCTTGTTTGTGAAGAAAAAGGATGGTTTTATGCGTATGTGCATTGACTATCGCTAGTTGAACAAAGTTACAGTGAAGGACCGGTATCCTTTACCTCGTATTGATGATTTGTTTGACCAGCTACAAGGTGCACGAGTATTTTCTAAGATTGACTTGCGTTCAGGTTACCATCAATTGAAGATTCGGGAGCCAGATATCCCAATGACTGCTTTTAGGACTCGGTATGGTCATTACGAGTTCCTTGTTATGTTATTTGGGCTGACCAATGCCCCAGCAGCCTTCATGCATTTGATGCACAGTGTGTTTCGGCCATATCTTGACTCGTTCGTCATTGTCTTTATTGATGATATTCTGGTATACTCCTGGAGTCGGGAAGATCATGAGCAACACCTGAGGACAATGCTTCAGACTTTGAGAGAAAATAAGTTTTATGCAAAGTTCTCGAAATGTGAGTTTTAGTTGGATTCCGTGGCATTCTTGGGTCACGTGGTGTCGAGTAAGGGGATAAAGGTGGATCCGAAGAAAGTGGAAGTAGTGCAGAGTTGGCCCAGACCATCCTCAACTACAGAGATCCGCAGTTTCCTTGGCTTGGCGGGTTATTACCGTCGATTTGTTGAGGGGTTTTCATCTATTGCAGCACCTATGACCAGGATGACCTAGAAGGGTGCTCCGTTCCAGTGGATAGAAGAGTGTGAGGCGAGCTTCCAGAAGCTCAAGACAACTTTGACTACAACCCCAGTATTGATATTGCCTACAGGTTCGGGGTCTTATACTGTCTATTGTGATGCCTCGAGGATTGGCCTTGGAGCGGTATTGATGCAGGATGGTAGGGTGATTGCCTACGCGTCCAGACAATTGAAGGTGTATGAGAAGAATTGTCCTGTCCATGATCTCGAGTTGACTGCCATTGTTCATGCCTTGAAGACCTGGCGTCATTATTTGTACGGTGTTCCTTGTGAGATTTAAACTGATCACCGGAGTTTGCAGCACCTGTTCAAGCAAAAGGACCTTACTTTGCGCTAGAGGAGGTGGTTAGAGCTGCTGAAGGACTATGATATCACTATCTTGTATCACCCGGGCAAGGCCAATGTGGTGGCCGATGCTTTGAGTTGCCGGACGGAGAGTTTGGCTTATCTACCAGCAGCGGAGAGGCCCATGGCAATAGATGTTCAGGCCTTAGCCAGCCAGTTTGTGAGATTGGATCTTTCAGAGCCCAATCGGATTCTAGCTTGTGTGATTTCTCGGTCTTCCTTGAATGATCGTATTAGAGAGCGCTAGTATGATGACCCACATTTGCTCATCCTCAAGGACAAGGTTCTGCATGGCGATGCCAGAGATGTGACTATTGGTGAGGATGGGGTATTGAGTATGCAGGGTCGGATATGTGTACCCAATGTTGATGGGCTTCGGGAGTCGATTCTAGAGAAGGCCCATAGTTCACGGTATTCCATCCATCCGGGTGCCGCGAAGATGTACCAGGATTTGAGACAGCACTGTTGGTGGAGACGGATGAAGAAAGATATAGTTGGGTTTGTAGCTCGGTGCCTCAATTGTCAGCAGGTGAAGTATGAGCACCAGAGACCAGGTGGGTTGCTTCAGCAGATAGAGATTCCGAAGTGGAAGTGGGAGCGGATCACCATGGACTTTGTAGTTGGTCTCCCACGGACTTTGAAGAAGTTCGATGCCATTTGGGTGATTGTGGATCGGCAGACCAAGTCCGCGCGTTTCATTCCTATATGTACTACCTATTCTTCGGAGCGGTTGGCTGAGATTTATATCTGGGAAATCGTTCGTCTGCATGGTATTCTAGTTTCCATCATATCAGATAGAGGTACTCAGTTCACATCACGATTCTGGAGGGCCGTACAGCATGAGTTGGGTACTCGGGTGGAGTTGAGCACAACATTTCACCCCAGATGGATGGACAGTCTAAGCGTACTATTCAGATTCTTGAGGATATGCTCCGTGCGTGTGTGATGGAGTTTGGAAGTTCTTGGGATCAGTTCTTGCCACTGGTAGGGTTTTCCTACAACAACAGTTATCAGTCCAGCATTCAGATGGCACCGTACGAGGCTTTGTATGGTAGGCGGTGTAGATCCCCGGTGGGTTGGTTTGAGCTGGGTGAGGCTAAATTATTGGGCATAGACTTGGTTCAGGATGCCTTAGAGAAGGTTAAGGTGATTCAGGATAGACTCCGTACAGCCCAGTCCAGACAGAAGAGTTATGCGGACCGGAAGGTTCGTGATGTTTCCTATATGGTTGGAGACTGGGTCTTGCTTCGGGTTTCGCCTATGAAGGGCATTATGATATTTGGGAAGAAAGGGAAATCGAGTCCGAGGTTTATTGGTCCTTTTGAGATATTTCGACGTGTTGGGGAGGTTGCTTATGAGCTTGCCTTACCTCCTAGCTTGGCAGGAGTCCATCCGGTATTTCATATTTCGATGCTCCGGAAGTATCACGGTGACCCGTCGCACGTGTTGGATCAGTTCAGTCCAGTTGGACAAGGATCTATCTTACGTTGAGGAGCCAGTGGCGATATTAGACAGGCAAGTTCGAAAGCCGAGGTCATAGAACATTGCATCAATAAAGGTTCAGTGGCGGGGTCAGCCGGTCGAGGAGGCGACTTGGGAGACCGAGCAGGATATGCGCAACTGTTACCCTCATCTTTTCACTACTTCAGGTATGTCTCTATGCTCGTTCGAGGACGAACGAATGTTTTAAGAGGGGATAGATGTAACGACCCATCCGGTCGTTGTAAGAATTAACGCCCCGATCCCCCATTTACTGCTTTCCCCATGTTTATTTCTGCTATTGTGAGTTGCCGGGAGGATTCGCTTGGAGTTTCGGAGTGTTTTGGGATACTTAGTCCCAAAATGAGAGCTTAAGCTTTAGAATTTGGACCGTAGTCGGAGCAGTGTGAAGACGGCCTCAGAATGGAATTCCGTCGATTCCGTTAGCTCTTTTGGGTGATTTCGGGCTTAGGGGCGTGTTCAGATTGTGTTTTGGAGGTCGTAGCTTGTTTAGGCTTGAAATGCCAAAAGTTAACTTTTTGAAGTTTCCAGTTCGATAGTGAGATTTTGATATCGGGGTCGGAATCCGGACTTGGTTTGGTTGGTTTCGGCATTGGTTGTAGGTTTCTTGAAGCTTCAATTTCAAGAAGGTTTGGATTGGAGGGTGATTCGTGGTTTTAATGTTTTTTGATGTGATTTGAGGGTTGGAATGAGTTTGTATGATGTTTTAGGACTGGTTGGCATGTTTGATTGAGGTCCCGGGGGCCTCGGGTGAGTTTCGGATGCTTAACGGATTGGAATTTGGACTTAGGCAAAATCTGAGGTTGCTGAACTTGTCATAACCGCACCTGCGTGTGAGGGATCGCAGGTGCGGCGCTGCAGAAGCGGCTTGGTGATCGTAGAAGCGGGAATAGGCCAAGGCTCCAGGAAGCGCACATGCGGCTGGGTGACCGCAAATGCGGAACCGCAGATGCGACCAAGTGACCGCAGTGCGGACCCAGCCCGTTAAGTGAATTTTTGCACCTGCGATGCCTTTTCCGCAGGTGCGCTCCCATGACCGCAGATGCGGAAATCGCTGGGCAGAAATATGAAACTTTGAGAGTTTGAGTTCATAACTTGGAAAATCAATTTGGATCTCAGGGTAGGGCGATTCTGTGGGGTTTTTGAAGAGAAGATCATTGGGTAACAATTCCTTATCCCTTTCTAGTTGTATTCCATTAATCTATTGTTAGTTTTATCATTTAATTACGGATTTAGGGTGAAAAATTGGGAGAAATGGGGAAAAGTTCCCCAACCTATAAATCTGATTTTTGAGAGATATTTTAGTGTCGGGTTTTGATAATTTTTGGACGAGTGTTCTCGTGAGTGAATGGGTGTTCTAAATTGGTAACTTTTACCCGATTCCGAGACGTGGGCCCGGAGAGGATTTTTGGGCGTTTTCCTATTTTCTCATCTTAGCTTCGATTCCTTTATCTAAATTAGTTGTTTGTAGCCGTATTTTTGTATTGGTATTAATTTGATTAGATTTGGGCCACCCGGAGTTGGATACTTGTGGCAAGAACGTGATTTTGAGTTGAGTGAGCTGGTTCGAGGCAAGTGGCTTGCCTAACCTTGTGTAGGGGAACTCCCCTTAGGATTTGGTATTATTGTTATATGAGTGCCGTGTACATGAGTGACAAGTGCGTACACGTGCTAATTGTTGAAAAATCCCATTTTCATTAAGTAAATATTTATGTTTTATTGTAATTGAGCAATACTTGTACTTGAAGCCTCTTGCTTAGTTTAGGAAAAGCATGCTTACGTGATTTAATTGTCTTACCGTTTTAATTGCCTACTTGTACTCTGTGCAGCATGTTAGAGTAGAACTTCCTGTTTAATTCTCGAATAGAACCGTAAATTCTTCTGAGATTGTTGTGTTTTTACTTTGGGACTACGGGACGATATCCCGGGAGATCCCCTTGCATGTTTACTTTGGGACTACGGATCGGTATTCCGGTAGATACCCCCGCACATTATGTTTGGGACTACGGGACAACACCCGGTAGATTCCCCGTACTGGATATTTACTTTGGGACTACGGATTTGGTATTTTCGGGAGTTTTCCCTGCATATTTGTGATTTGGACTACGGGACGATTTCCCGGGAGATCCTCTGGACATTTACGTTTGGGACAAAGGGACGATATCCCTGGAGATCCCCTATTGCTATTTCTGTGTAGTGAGTTAGATTCCTTCTGTGTTTTTATTCGTTATAGACTGTTTGTATTCTAATAATATTGTCGTATTCCATAATGTTTTACCTTGTTTTTCATCTACAACCAGTAGGGCCCTAACCTTCCTCGTCACTACTCAACCAAGGTTAGGCTTGGCATTTACCGAGTACCGCTGTGGTGTACTCATGCCCTTTCCTGCACATGTTTTTCGTGTGCAGATCCAGGTTCTTCGGCTCAGCCATACTATCAGCGAGGGGAGGTGATCTTCAGAGACTTCGAGGTATATCTGCCACATCTGCAGACCGAGGAGTCCCTCTCTATTCTCTCTTTTAGCTATAACCCTTCTGTATTTTTCCTTTGATTAGATATTCCGGAGTTAGAACATTTTGTAGTATCCACAGCTTGTGATTTCATGAGATTCCGGGTTTTGGGAGTTGATTCAGTTTGAGAGTGTGTAGTTGCATATGCCGGGCGGCATGTTAAACATTTTTATTATGTTTTATCCACAATTTTTGCTATTGTTATCTTTCGTTTCCATTTTTTCCCACAAATTGTTAGGCTTACCTAGTCGTAGAGACTAGGTGCCATTATGACAGTTCACGGAGGGCGAACTTGGGTCGTGACAAGTTGGTATCAGAGCTCTAGGTTCATAGGAGTCATGAATCACAAGCCGGTTTATTAGAGTCTCGCGGATCGGTACGGAGACGTGTGTACTTATCTTAGAGAGGCTATGTAACAGTTAGGAAAAATTGCACTTTATTTGATTTCCTTGTCGTGCGAGGTTTTTGATATCACAATTCTAAACTTCTGTCTTCTATTCTCTCACAGATGGTGATGACACGTGCTACCGGAGATGACCAGGCACCCACGCCCACTGCTAGAGCCGTCAGAGGTCGGGGCCGGGGTAGAGTCCGAGGACGTGCATGTGGTGCAGCCAGAGCACCCGCACGAGCTGCCACAGAGGAGCCACCAGCAGCTCCAGCCGGAGTCCAGACACTTGATACGCCTACTACTACCACTATTCCAGCTCTTCAGGAGACTCTTGCACAGTTCGTGATCATGTACACAACTCTAGCTCAGACAGGGTTGATTCCCCTTGCTGCAGCCACATCCCAGGCTGGGGGAGGAGCGTAGACTCCCGCTGCCCGCACTCCTGAGCAGCGAGTCCGGGTTGATCAGATACCAGAGGTTATGCCGGTATCGCCTGTAGCCCCAGTTCAGCCCGAGGACAGGGCAGCATCTTCCGAGGATGAGCAGCGGAGGCTTGAGAGGTTCAAGAAGTACAAGCCTCCTGTATTCAGTGGTTTAGCATCCGATGATGCCCTGGGATTTCTAGAGGAGTGCTACCGTATCCTCTACACTATGGGTATATCAGGATCGAGTGGGGTTTCTTTCACTGCCTTCTAGTTTCGAGGAGCAGCCTATCAGTGGTGGCGTACTTTTAAGTTGGACAGTCCAGCTGAGGCAGCTTCCCTTACTTGGACTCAGTTTTCAAATATGTTCTTGAGAGAGTTTGTCCCTCAGAGCCTCAGGGACGCATGACGCGTAGAGTTTGAGCATTTGCGCCAGGGCACTATGATTGTTTCGGAGTATGCTGTCCGTTTCACTGTCTTGGCTAGGCACGCACCAGTCTTGGTTTCTACAGTTCGTGAGATAGTTCGTCTGCTTATCGAGGGGATCATTCCCAGCATCAGGTCTAGCATGGCTCGGGAGTTGGAGATGGATATTTCTTATCAGCAGGTGGTGAGCATTGCTAGGAGAGTAGAGGGTATGCAAGCTCGGGACAGAGAGGAGAGGGAAGCCAAGAGGTCTCGAGAGTCGGATTCTAGCTTGTGTGATTTCTCGGTCTTCCTTATTTGATCGTATTAGAGAGCGCCAATATGATGACCCACATTTGCTCGTCATCAAGGACAAGGTTATGCATGGCGATGCCAGAGATGTGACTATTGGTGAGGACGGGGGTATTGAGGATGCAGGGCCGGATATGTGTACCCAATGTTGATGGGCTTCGGGAGTCGATTCTAGAGGAGACCCATAGTTCGCGGTATTCCATCCATCCGGGTGCCGCGAAGATGTACCAGGATTTGAGACAGCACTATTGGTGGAGACGGATGAAGAAAGATATAGTTGGGTGTCACGACCCAGATTTCCCGCCCTCGGGAGTCGTGATGGCGCCTACTAGTGAAAGCTAGGAAAGCCAACTATTCCGATTAATTTACCCTTTTCATTTTTAACCTCTTAACAAGTGCAAGTTAACATATTATAAACGGCGAAAATGTTAATGCGGAAGAACAAAATTTAACAATTAAACTAATACCATTACGAATCCATAAACATAAACCACCCAGAACTGGTGTCACAATCTCACAGACTATCTAAGAAAACTACAAATAAAGTCTGAACAAGAAAGTACATGTCTGTCTCTGAAATAGAAAAAAACAGAAAGAAACTAGATAGGAAGGGGACGCCAAGGCCTGCAGACGCCTGCAGGTCTACCTCGGGTCTCCTGATGGACTGAAGGCAGCAACCCCTAGCTAAGGTCCGTATGCTCCAGTACCGGGATCTGCACAAAAGAGTGCAGAGTGTAGTATCAGCACAACCGACCCCATGTGCTGGTAAGTGTCGAGCCTAACCTCGGCAAAGTAGTGACGAGGCTAGGACACAACAAATAAATAACCTGCAGTTACACAGTATCTAGCAGAATAACAGTAATAGAAGTAATTCAACAGTAACGGGGGAGGGGTAACATGCTATGGGGGGAGGGGGGGATACCAACATAAAGAATCACAATAATAATGGAATAAGACAATTAAGGTACTTGAACCGAAAACAGTAAGAAATCATAACAAACAGACAATAAATGCCGACATCACCCTTCATGCTTTTACTCTCAATCCTCACCAATGCAATCAATTAATGAAAATGTGCAACGGCATCACCCTTCGTGCTTTATCTCTCTTCCTCACCATATAAATATTAGAAATGTGCACGGCATCACCCTTCGTGCTTTATCACTCTTCCTTACCATATGCATCAATATCAATGTAAATGTGCACGGCATCACCCTTCGTGCTTTATCGCTCTTTCCTCACCGTATGCATAAGTATGAATGTGCACGTCATCACCCTTCGTGCTTTATCACTCTTTCCTCACCCAAACAATAGCAACAACAATATCCCGGCAAGGGAATCAACAATAAGAATTAAATACATCCCGGCAAGAGAATCAACTATAACCAAACTTGTACCAATAATCAACTTCACAATTGAAACTCAACTAGAGCCAATGCTCAACAATAACCAAATACCAAGAAGGTAATCATAAATCTTGCTCAACATGGATAATCAACAATTTAGGCATTCGTAGTACTTATTAAGAAACATAACGATCACAATTTAAGACTCACGGGAATGTTTGACACTAACGTATAGATACTCGTCACCACACCTATACGTCGTACACTGCACTAACACATAACAAATAAAGCACAATACCTATTCCCTCAAGCTAAGGTTAGACCAAACACTTAACTCGAACTTCCACGGCCAACTCAAGCCTCAAACACCGCTTTTCTTTTAGAATTCGCCTCCAATTCAATTTTATCTAGTCAATATTAACTTATCAACATCAATAAATGCTAAAGAATTCATACCCAATGCTTAATTATAGGTTTTCTATCATTTTCCCCAAAAATCAAAAATCGACCCCGAGCCCGCTTGGTCAAAACTCGAGGTTCAGACCAAAACCCGATTACCCATTCACCCACGAGCCCGAATATGCAATTAGTTTCCAAATCCGACCCCAAAATGAGGTCTAAATTCCAATTATTCAAAAAGCCCTAACTCTACCCAAATTCTCAATTTCTACCATGAAAACCCTAGATTTTTGGATGAAGATTGATGAAATGTAAAGGGAAATCGAAAGAAAAAGGTTTAGAATCATATACCAATACTTTGGGGAAGAACTTGCTTCTTGAAAATCGCTTCGATGCTCTCTAGTTTTGAAAATATGAAAATGTGGGCTAAATCCTGACTTTGCTAATGTTTTAAGTGCTGGGCGACAGTGTTCATCGCGTTCGGGTGAGCACTGTCGCGTTCGCGAAGATCTACCAGTGGTGGACTTACACGATCGCGGGAGAAGCTTCGCGTTCGGGAAGGCTTAGCCCAGCCTGGCCTTTGCGTTCGCAATAAAGGGGTCGCGTTCGCGTAGTTCTCCCTAGGTTCCATGACCAGCCCACCCTAAAGCGACGCGTTCGCGGTTGACCGGTCGTGTTTGCATAGAGCAAACCCCCTAATTCTCCGCGTTCGCGACCCGGGTCTCGTGTTCGTATTGGGCAAATTCCACCCCCAGCCCAGTTCCCCTTCGCGATCGCGATGCACAAAATGTCTGTGCACCAGAAGCAGCAAAACCTGCAACCTTCCTAAGTGTAAAAAAATCCCGTGGCCTATCTAAAACTCACCCGAGCCCTTGGGGCTCCAAACCAAACATGCACACTAACCTAAAAATATCATACGAACTTACTCATGCGATCACATCACCAAAATAACATCTTTAACAATGAATTTAGCATCAAAATCTAAGAAAATCTCAAGAACTCTTAAGTTCCAAATTTTAGAACTGTGGGTCCGATTCACGTCATATGAATTCCATTTTTAACCAAATTTTACAGGCACAACTTAAACACCATATAAGACCTGTACCAGGCTCCGGAACCAAATTACGGGCCCGATACCATCAAATTCAAACACATTTAAATTTCCAAAAACTCTTACAATTTCAGTTAAACAATTTTTCTTCAAAAATTCATTTCTCGGACCTGGGACCTCGGAATTCAATTCCGGGCATATGCCCAAGTCCCATATTTTTCTACGGACCTTCCGGGATTGTCAAATTACGAGTCCAGGTCCATTTACCCAAAATGTTGACCGAAGTCAACTTAAATTCAATTTTAAAGGCAAAATTAGCATTTTTATCAAATTTTCACATAAAAGCGTTCCGGATATACGCCCGAACCGCGCACGTAAATTGAGGTTAGATAAAAAGGAGGTTTTTAAGGCCTCGGAACACAGAATTTACTTGTAAATCAAGTGATGACCTTTTGGGTCATCACATCCTCCACCTCTAAAATATCCGTTCGTCCTCGAAGAGACATAGAAAAGAAGTACCTGAGTCGGGGAAAAGATGGGGATATCGGCTTCGCATATAGGACTCGGACTCCCAGGTAGCAGCCTCGACAGGCTGACCTCTCCACTGAACACGAACAGAAGGGAACTTCTTCGATCTCAACTGACGAACCTGCCGGTCTAGAATAGCTACCGGCTCCTCCTCATAGGTCAAGTCCTTGTACAACTGGACAGTGCTGAAGTCTAACACGTGGGATGGATCACCGTGATACTTCCAAAGCATGGACATTGTGCACAGCTGATAAACTCGGTGGCAACACAAGTCTATAAGCCACCTCTCCCACTCGATCAAGAATCTCAAAAGGACCAATGAACCTAGGGCTTAGCTTTCCCTTCTTCCCAAATCTCATCATGCCTTTCATGGGCGACACCCAAAGCAACACTCGCTCTCCGACCATGAATGCCACATCACGAACCTTGCGGTCGGCATAACTCTTCTGTTTGTACTGAGCTGTACGAAACCTATCCTGAATGATCTTCACCTTATCCAAGGCATCCTGAACTAAATCTGTACCCAACAACCGAGCCTCTCCCGGCTCAAACCACCCAACCGGTGACCGACACCGCTTACCATATAATGCCTCATAGGGAGCCATATGAATGCTCGACTGGTAACTACTGTTGTAGGCAATCTCTGCTAATGGCAAGAACTGATCCCAAGAACCTCCAAAGTCAATAACACATGCTCGGAGAATATTCTCCAAAATCTAAATAGTACGCTCGGACTGTTCGTCCGTCTGTGGATGAAATGCTATGCTCAACTCGACCCGCCTACTCAACTTACGCTGTACTGCCCTCCAGAAATGCGAGGTAAACTGCGTACCCCGATCAAAAATGATAGACACAGGCACACTATGAAGATGAATGATCTCCCGGATATAAATCTCTGTCAACCGCTCAGAAGAATAGGAAACTGCCACAGGAATGAAATGCACTGACTTGGTCAACCTATCAACAATAACCCATACTGCATCAAACTTCCTGTGAGTCCGTGGGAGTCCAACAACGAAATCCATAGTGATCCGCTCCCACTTCCACTCAGGAATCTCAATCTTCTGAAACAAACCACCAGGTCTCCGATGCTCGTACTTTACCTGCTGACAATTCAAACACCGAGCTACATAGGCAACAATGTCCTTCTTCATTCTTCTCCACCAATAATGCTGCCGCAAGTCTTGATACAGCTTAACGGCGCCCGGATGAGTAGAATATCGGGAACTGTGGGCCTCCTCTAGAATCAACTCACGAAGTCCATCTACATTAGGCACACAAATACGACCCTAAATCCTCAACTCTCCATCATCTCCAACTGTAACCTGCTTGGCACCCCCGTGCCGCACTGTGTCTCTAAGGACAAGCAAATGAGGATCATCATACTGCCGATCTCGGATACGCTCAATAATGAAGAACGAGCGACTGTGCAAGATAGAACACAGCTGGGCTCAGAAACATCCAACCTCACGAACTGATTGGCTAAAGCCTGAACATCCAAAGCAAGCAGTCTCTCCCCGGCCGGAATATACGCAAGACTGCCCATACTGGCTGACTTCCTACTCAACGTATTGGCCACCACATTGGCCTTTCGCGGACGATACAAGATGGTGATATCATAGTCTTTCAACAGCTCCAACCACTTCGTCTGCCTTAAATTTAGCTCCTTCTGCTTGAACAAGTATTGTAAACTCTTGTGATCCGTGAACACCTCACATGACACGCCATATAAATAATGCCTCCAAATCTTCAGCGCGTGAACAATGGCTGCTAACTCCAAATCATGAACTGGATAATTTTTCTCGTGGATCTTCAACTGTCGTGAAGCATATGCAATAACCTTGCCATTCTGCATCAATATCGCACCAAGTCCAATACGCGATGCATCAAAATACACTGTATATGGCCCTGAACCTGTGGAAAAAACCAACACTGGTGCCGTAGTCAAGGCTGTCTTGAGCTTCTGAAAGCTCGCCTCACACTCGTCCGACCACCTGAACTGGGCACCCTTCTGGGTCAACCTGGTCATCGAGGCTGCAATAGATGAAAACCCCTCCACAAACCTGTGAGCACGTGATTTTTGCCCTATATGAATTATTCCCAAAAATTCAAACAAAATGATTTCTTTATTATTTTACAATTTTTGTGAATTTTTGTGTTATTTTCTGATAATTGTTGCATTTTATTGGTGTTTGTTTTAATTCATATGAAAAATATATATAAAAAAAATACATTTGGCATTTGCATTTAGGATTTAGTTTCATATTTTAGGACTAATTAGGGGTTAAGTGGTTTTTAGAACAAAATATAAAGAAAATAACAAAAATAGTCCATTTTTGCATTTTTAATTGTCAATTGTTGAATTTGCCACGAAATAGTTTTTAAACAATATTAGGAATTAATTAGTTTAACTTTGAAAATATATTAGGTCTTTATTTTAATTTTTTGCATTTTCATAAAGTCAGAAAAATATAAAAAAATAAGTAGAATGAAAACAAGATAAATAAAAGAAATAAAAGAAAAATAACTAAAAAAGAAAGTGGTCTTAGTAAATGCCCAAATTTGGGCCAGATTGGCTTAGCCCAAATGAGAGGAGCTGGTGGAAGGGACGAGTTATTGATGGCTTACTTCAGTCAAAGTCTAAGTGGAGAAGCCTTGGAGTGGTACACACGCCAGGATCATGCTCGTTGGTACACTTGGGACGATTTGGCCCAAGCATTTGCATGTCATTTTCAGTATAATCTCGAAATTGTCCCGGACCGTCTGTCACTGACTAAAATTGAGAAAAAGCCC